>NC_055989.1:36484661-36784661 GCF_018446385.1 Zingiber officinale
TAGATCTACATGGAGAAAATCTTATACCTTCGATGCGTGCCCTTCGCGAGTCCCGCTTGTCCAAGGAGATGCCGGATCTCTAGTTATCAAAGTAGACAACTCTCTAGAAGTATCCACACGAACAAGATGTGTTCTCTAACACACAAGGATGGAGAAGAGAACACCACAAGTGTGCTAGCACTTCTTGATGCTCTCGGATGGGATTGGAAGAAGAAGAAAGGAAAAGAAGAGAACACACTCCTCTAAAATCTCTCTGTGACTTTCACTAACCTTTCTTCTTGGATTAGATTCACTCTCCTTTCTTCTCCCTTGCTTGAAACCCACGACCAAGAGAAGAGAAGGAGCAAGAAGAGAGCCTAGGAGGAGGAAGATGACTTGAATGAGAGTTACACACCAAAAGAAAAACTTCTCTTTTCCCATCAAGTGGTGTAATCCCCTTCACATTAATCACAATTAATGTGGAGAGCATTAAAGAGAATAGTTGTAACCTCCATGAGGTGGCACATGTGATGATGTGGCACATCATCATTAGTTCTCCTAATGCCAAGTCACAAATAATGTGGCATATAGTCAAGTCAAACTTGACTCTTCCTCTTCCTCTCAAGTCAAGTCAAACTTGACTTAATCTCTTTCATGGTTGATCTAATCCAACCATTTAATTCAAGGCAATTTAATATAATGAATCTAATTCATTTAATTAAATTGATTCAATGAGTCATAATCTAAATTAGACTCATTGAACACATGAATCAACTTGAGTCCAACTCAATTAACCCAATTAGGATTACTCTTAATCCAATTTGATTCATCACATGAATCTAATCCTCTTGGTTCATCATATGAACCTAATCTCCATCCACTTGTTCTTTGTGTGTGACCCAATAGGTTCTTGTAACGTTGGCAATGCTCCTAAACTCATTTAGAAGCATAAGTAATGAGCGGTATCTAGCAATACATCATTACTACCCAAGTTACAAGAATGTTGAGATCCAACATCACCTTGTGACTACTAATTGTGACTCCTCACAATATATGACAAGTGTCCTTCTATCCTAGACATATAGATTGATTAATGTGAGGCATAGACCGTGTCATCCTCTAATCAATCTAATTCTTGAACTCCAAGTAGACTCACTAAATCAAATGAGCTCAATATCTTATATTGACTCATTTGCGCATGACCATGAACTTCGTGGTCTCACTCTATCAAGAATATCGATGTCTCTCCCGTCATATAGGAGGGATAGATCCCATCTACATCACTCACATACCTCCGCATCATTTGTTACATACCCAGTAATCGCCTTTATAGTCCACCCAGTTACGGGTGACGTTTGACGAAACCAAAGTACATAACTCCTTATGTAGGGAACCATGGTGACTTCAGGTCTAAGGACTAGTAGTCATACTAATAGCTACATGAGAAAGTATATGACACTCATATAACGATCCATGATACTTTCTCATGGCGGGTCATTCAGTATACATTCTGCAATGCATACCCATGTATCAACTTGATATCTCTATATCCATGACTTGTGAGATCGAGTCATCGAGTTGACCTACATTCTAGTCTTATTGCATTAACATTGTCCCTGAATGTTAATACTCGACTAGGAATGATTAAGAGTAGTGTTCCCTATATCATCTCACTATCGATTCAACCAATCGATTGATATAGGTAAGAACCTTCTACTCAAGGACGTTATTATACTTAGTTTATTTGGCACCAATACAAGTAAGTATAATAACCAAAAACCAAATACCTTTATTTATATAGAATATGATACAACAAGTCCAAAATACAATCATCAAATGATTGGCTCTAGGGCTCTAGCTAACAATCTCCCACTAGCACTAGTGCCAATCAGTGTAGGCTCTATGCCCCAATGACCTAGTGTGACTATCATGCTTCCTCTGTGCCAAAGCCTTGGTCAAGGGATCTGTGATGTTAGCCTCTGTAGGTACTCTGCATATCTTCACATCTCCTCTCTCGATAATCTCTTGAATGAGATGGAAGCGCCGTAGTATGTGTTTGGTCCGCTGGTGTGAGCGAGGTTCCTTCGCCTGTGCTATGGCTCCATTGTTGTCACAATAGAGCTCAATGGGGTCAGCAATGCTAGGAACCATCCCAAGTTCAGTGATGAACTTGCGGATCCAAACTGCCTCCTTTACTGCCTCTGATGCAGCAATGTACTCGGCCTCTGTTGTAGAATCAACTACTGTATCCTGCTTCGAACTCTTCCAGCTCACAGCACCACCATTAATGCAAAATACGAACCCTACCTGCGATCGGTATTCATCCTGATCGGTCTGGAAGCTGACATCACTATAACCCTTTATAGCTAGCTCATCATTGCCTCTATATATCAAGAAATATTCTTTAGTCCTTCTTAAGTACTTAAGAATATTCTTGACCGCTATCCAGTGACTTTCACCTGGATCTGACTAGTATCTGCTCGTCATGCTCAAAGCATACGAGACATCAGGTCGAGTACATAGCATGACGTACATGATAGATGTAACGCCCGCCCTCCCTGCTACTCAAAGGGACGGGGTTACTGACTTACTTAACTATTCCAGGATACATACATATTCTAAAATTCTTTCTTATAACATAGAGCAGCGGAAATGTCATAGAGTTATACTGGAATGTAACATAAATACAATGGTTCATGTCAACATAACAAAAGATTATAGCAGGTCGTATTGGTCTCAGCCGAGCCACTGCCGCACACACCTCCTTGCCTCTCCTGTAGCTCCCTTAGGTCATCCATCCCTTGCCTTTATCTGTGGTACAAGGAAGTAAGCTATGAGCACACGAGCTCAGTAAGATTCTTTCCTACTCACAAAAATCCGTATCTCAAGCATAATCATACAAGCATATCATCAATGAAAAATAAACATAATCATCAATAGGTGAGCATAGTTTCTTATCATGACATATCCTTATGAAACATGTTTCTAACATATCATAAACAAAGAAATCATATGAGGTAGATCCTGAGAAGCATAACATATCATGGAACATAGAAAGAAACATATCATATATGAATGGGTGCATTATGTAAAATGTCTTTTCAAAACATATGCCATGTCGAGTGCAAGATGTCTTTATACATATATTTTAATACTTGAACATAATATCATCATCATGAGGGTCCGGCTTGTACCACATACATACATAAATGCGCGCAATCCCTAGGACAGGGTAGCTAGCCCCGAACCTACTAGGGATCTAGACCTGTTCATAGTCCGTCGGCCTAGGGGCGTACTAAGGAGCCCATCCCTTTTTACTAGACCCGTTCATAGTCCGTCGGTCTAGGGGCGCTTATGGAGCCCACCCTTGGTACAAGCCATAAAAAGTAAAGTACATGTCATGCATATCATATCATCATAATTTGTCATATCATATCATCATAAGTGTCATATCATATCATCATAAATGTCATGCTCTTGTCTTAATATAAAGAGTGCTCTTAATCCCAACTTAAGGGAAGCAACTCCTTGCCATTTCTTATCATATCATAAGGCATGCATTCTTGGCACATGTCCATCATATAAAAACCATTATCATGCTTGGTTCATAAGCTTACATGGATGAGCATGCAACATATTGAAATCATACATGCTTGAGTACATAATCATCATAAGGATCATCTCATGCATAATTCATAACATACATAACCAACATGTTACTGACCTTATCATAAAGCATGCACACTTAATCATAAAACATATCATAAACAAATTAATGGCTTGCTAAGTTTAAGTTTAAAACATTCTTGTATTCTAAGTTATCGTCATGGCCGAAAGTTCATAACAAAAGAATACTCCTAAGCCACATACAACATGAATACTTAGCAAATCTCATAACATATCATAAGAAGTCTATGAACATACTAAATTAGGTTTTGAGATTCATGAACCCTAACATCTTATCATGGCCGAAACATCATATAACAAGAAGTAAACTTCTAAGCAACACATGAACATAAATGCTTAGCCAAATTACTAACATATCATAAGTCTAGGAGCATGCTAGATTAGGTTTTGAGCTTTATGAAACCCTAAATTCTTATCATGGCCGAAACTTCATAAGCCAAGAATATACACTCCTAAACAACATGTAACATGAACACCTAGTTAATTCCATCATATATCATAAAGAAGTCTATAAGCATACTAAATTAGGTTTGGAGCTTCATGAACCCTAAGGATTCATCATGGCCGAAACTCCATCATGTAGAAAATGAACTTCTAAGCAACATATAAGTACAAGTTTCTATCCCATTTTATAACATATCATCAAGAAACCTAGGAGCATACTAACTTAGGTTTTGAGCTTCATGAACCCTAAAAATTATCATAGCCGAAACATCATGCAACAAGAAGTAGACTTCTAATAAATCTCTTAACATGAATACCTAGCCAATTTGATAACATATCACAAGGGAGCCTATGAACATGCTAAATTAGGTTTAGAGCTTTATGAAACCCTAAATCACTATCTTGGCCGAAACTTCACAACTAAGAAATAAACTTATGAACAACATGTAAACATAAATCTTCTTAGTTAATTTCATAACATATCACATGGAAGTCTATGATCATACTAAATTAGGTTTTGAGTTTCATGAACCCTAATATTTCCATCATGGCCGAAACTTCCTCAAGCAAAACATAGCTTCTAAACAACATATGAACATGAATCTCTAACAAATTTCATAACATATCATAAATAAATCTATAAGCAAGTTAGATTAGGTTTTAAGCCTCATGAACCTTATATTCTTTATCATGGCCGAAACTTTCTTCAAGTAAGAACATAAATTCTAGATAACATATGAACATGAATCTCTAGTAAATTTCATAACACATCATAAATAAATCTATGAGCAAGTTAGGTTAGGTTTTAAGCCTCATGAACCCTATATTTTCATCATGGCCGAAACTTTCTTCAAGTAAGAGCATAAATTCTAGATAACATATGAACATGAATCTCTAGTAAATTTCATAATACATCTTAAATAAATCTATGAGCAAGTTAGGTTAGGTTTTAAGCCTCATGAACCCTATATTTCCATCATGGCCGAAACTTATAAAAAGGAGAGAAGGATAACAAACATCTTAATAAGTATATCAAGCTTAACATCACACACACATAATTTATTTTCTATCTAAATTTATATCATAACCTACTAAAGTACATAAGCATGGTTTCTTCTCTTTTTTTTTTTTTTTAATTCTAAGAGTTCAAAACTTTCGAGAATACCGTAAGCAACTTGTACCACAGGTGAGGGAATACTTACATCCTTATTTGCTTAAGGGAAAAAGATCTTGCTTGTGGAGCCTTCCTAGAGAGGGGTCTTCTTTGTTTTTGGGTTTCGGCAAGGAGAGGTGGGGGAGGTTTCTTGGTCACGGTGAGGAAGAGGAGGGAGGAGGAAGAGGAGCAAATGAGTTTCCCTCTTTAATTTTCCCTTTTATTCATCATGAGAGGAGGAAGGGAAAATGTACCTTTCCTTCTCCTTTCTTTTACTTCTCCTTAATGAGAAGAGGAAGCAAGAGTCCTCTTTTCTTTTGAGAGGGAGAAGGCAACTCTAACTTCTCCTTCTCAATGAAAAATCTCTTTTCCTATCCTTAACTATATTGTCACTTCTTTCTTTAACAATAATTTCTCTTGGTCTATTGGTTAACACATGCATATATCTAGTAAGAGATCCAAGGTTCAAGCCTTGGTCATCTCTCTTTTTGGTTCTATTTTTATTTCTATTATTTTTGCAATTTCCACATAAGGCCTATTTTTACTCTTGATAAAAATATCTAAAATCTTGCTAAGTACTCTATGGGTGTTACAGTCCCCCATACCTCATAAAAGTTCGTCCTCGAACTTAAAATAATTCCGGATACTTCTGCTTCATATCGTCTTCTCGCTCCCATGTGGCTTCTTCGAACCATTGATTTTGCAACAGGACCTTTACTAATGGTACTTCTTTGTTCCTTAGTCTTTAAATACTTCGATCCAATATCTGTACCAGTCGACTTACGTAACTTAGATCCTCTTGCACTTGTACGATTTTTGGTTCGATCACCTGGTCCATGCTCGGAATACATTTCTTTAACATCGAAACATGGAACACATTGTGAATAGTTGACATCTCCTGAGGTAGCGCTAGTTCGTAGGCCACCTTGCCCACCCTTTGCAGAACTTGATATGGGCCTACATAATGCGGGCTTAGTTTTCCTTTCTTTCCGAACCTCATCACTCCTTTCATAGGAGCTACCTTAAGGAACACTGCATCTCCGACACTAAATTCTAAGGGCCTTCATCTCTTATCTGCATAACTCTTTTGTCGGCTCTGAGCTGTTTCTATTCTTTGGCGGATGTTCTGTATAGCACGGGTGGTGTTATCAATGAATTCTGTTTAAACTCCCATCTCCATCGTTTCACCACCTTCGTACCAGCATATAGGTGTAACGCCTGAAAATTCTCAAAACTATTTTAGAAATATTCTATGATTTTTCTGAAATTTTAGGATATTTTTACAGAATTTTTAGAGTAGCGGAAGTAGCAAAAATAATAGAAAACGAAAACGGCCTAAGCGGGAATTGAACCCGAGACCTATGGTTTACAGATAATTCTAGTAACCAGTTGAACCCAGCAGGGCCGTGCTGAAAGGAAAGGGAGGCAATTAAATTTATATTAGAGTTGGGCTGAATTACCCACTTAATATAAATAGGAAATTATTAAGTGGAGTTTTATTTTGATCGGGATTCCTTCTCCTCAAACCCTCACCGACGCCACCTCTCCCTCTCCTCCCTCTCTCGGCGCCAACCACAAGCAAGGCTAGGGTTCCGTCCCAAGGGTTCCAAGGGCACCTTCCGGCAACGACCTCGACACGAGGACGCTCCCCTCCGCGAGAGGAACGTGTATACACGAGAAGATCGTCGAAAGGATCGTCTCCTCCGGAGACCTAGCGATTAGAATCGTAAGAAATTACGAACAGGAGGTAAGAAACCCCTCACCTGCAGTATAAGTAGCTTTTCGTTTGATTGTATGTCTTTAGATTAGCTATATGCAGTCTTTTCGACACCTAGGGTGTATTTAACCCACTTCACGGTTTTAGGGGCTTAGTGAGCACCTCTAGATGGGCCGGACACGTCCTTCCCCTACAGTTGGAGGATGTAGATGCTGTCGGGTGCCTAGAGATGGTCTCCCTAATAGAGGGGAGGGTTAGAGCACACCAAGTGTTCGATAAAAGTGCTTAGAACAGCAAAATGCAACTTAGGCATTTTAACAGCCCAGCTAAATGCAATAGAAGCATTTATTTAGTACAGTTAGTTTATTACAGCTTATAGGGGACTACGGTCCAATGGGTGGGCTCCCACAGTCGCCTCTAGGTTCAGACAACCTAGCTCTAGGTTCAGATAACCTAGAAATAGCAGGATAAGCAGTAACTAGCTATATTCAGTATTTTACTTTCTCAGTAGCACTGTACTGGATTAGATATCCATTGGGTTGGGCTCCCACAGTCGTCCCTAGGTTCAGATAACCTAGTAACCCTACTAAATTCGGGACTTGCAAACCCGGGTCTAGTTAGGGATGCGCGCACAGCACGTACAGTTGCCGGGCCCAACAGCAGCATGATTATGTATTTTCACATATTATGTAATTAGCTTTCAAAACTTCATAAATAGCTATGTGAGTTCAGTACAGCTTAGCATCAGATCAGTAATAGTTTAGCTCGGCTTTTACATCAGTTTAGCTTTTTCTTATGGATACACATGTTAGCTTATGAGTAGCTTTTATTGCTATGTTCAGCTTCTTAGTTCTACGTGTTGTATGCCATGCCATGCCATGTTTAGTAAAGTTCAGCATATGTTTTAAATAGCATTCTTCAAAAACATGAATTGCATCGTATGCATATTTTTGTGAGGTAGATGGTTTCTTACTAAGCGAAAGCTTACAGATACTTTTCCTTATACTGCAGATAAAGGTAAAAGAAAGATGGACTAGCGGAGGCTGGAGGGCAATGCGATAAAGATGTGTGTGGGCAGGAACCTGGAATAAAGATCTTAGGGATCTAGCAAGTTTCGTTTAAACCATTATAACACTTTAGCATTTTGGTTGTTCCGTACTTTAATATGTCTAAATGCCATGAACTAGTAAGTTAAACACTCTACCATGTTTAAGACATTAATTATGTGATGTTAGGATGTTTCCTAGTCAGTTTAGAACTTATGTATACGTATTTGGCACGAATTAGTGCTGAAATCAGAGTTCCTGTACAAAATTAGAAACCCCAATCGATCGACCGATCGATTGGAGGCTTCTCAATCGATCAGCCGATCGATTGAAAAGTTCGTACGTGAACAGTAAGCTTCTGGATCGATCAGCCGATCGATCCAGACGCATTCTGTCGCAAACAGAGAAGTCTGGAATCGATCACTGGATCGATCCGGATGTCTTCTGTCGCGAACAGAAGGGTCAGGGATCGATCACTGGATCGATTGAACAGCCTGGATCGATCAGCCGATCGATCCAGAATATTGCCCCGAGCACAGTAGCGTGCTGGATCGATCACTGGATCGATCCAACTCAAGTTCACCATACAGTAGCAGGCTGGATCGATCACTAGATCGATCCAATCCCATCAATCGATCCGTGGATCGATTGGGAAGCCTGACATCAGCCGAAAACCTTCAGTTAGGTTCCTTGACCATGGGGGGAGGTAATAATGACATAAATAGCTCAGATTATACCCCTTAGCACCAGTAGAATAGAGAAGAGATAATAGTTCAGCAAAAATTTTGATTAGTACAGCTTCCGCGCTTAGATCTAATGATGGTCATGGAATAGTTAGCACAGATTAATGTAACGATCGGCCTTACAGCTTAGTTAGTAGAAGGCGGGTCGTTACAGAGTGGTATCAGAGCAGTTTCTATACTTCCTACACACACATCAGCATTGAACCTGCAGCTTCCTAGTAAGAACACCTCTCACCTTATTTATGTTTACTGTTTTCATGTTAGAAGTAAATGAAGCATGTTTATTTATGATAGTACCTAACATGATAACGATAGATATGCAGTTATGATTGTATTAGTTATATATATCCTCTATGTCTCTAGAATGGCACGAGGACGCTCAGCTAGAAGGGCACCAGTTACTGAACCCCAGCATGAGGCAGGCAGTTCAGTGCCTCCCCCAGACCTGATAGCATTGGTGGCTCAGTTACAGCAGTAGTTAGCTGAACAGCAGCAGGAGATAGCCACCTTAAAGGCTAATCAACTGAATACTCCTACAGTCACCCCGGAACCAAACCTAGCAACGCCAGTAGTCTTAGAGGTTCCACCAGTCCAGCCTATAGCACTAGTGGCCCTAGCAGCAGAGGCAAAAAGAGAGGCCTATCTGATCCAGTGGCAGAGAGTCAAGCCCGAGAACTTCTCAGGCACCAGTGAACCATGGGATGCACAAGCCTGGTTCAAAACACTGGAGAGTATGATGGAGCTTCTGTACTGGCCAGAACATGAGAAGGTGAAGTGCGCCTCCTTCTGCCTGACAGGAGATGCACGCATGTGGTGGGAGAGAATCAGAGCGAAGCGCCCAGTAAACCATATGACATGGGCAGACTTCAAGAGGGAGTTCTTTGAAGAATTCTTTCACATGCGGGTCACAAACCGCCACTACGACGAGTTCACTGAGTTTCGTCAGGGCAACCTATCATTGAGGAAGCCGTGAAGAAATTTAATAGATTGGCTCGTCTATGCCCTGAACTAGTCAGCACAGAGAAAGAAAGAGTCCGGTTGATGCTCAAGATGCTGAGGCCGGAAATAGCAATGAACGTGGCTGGCGGCATTCACAGGCCGCAAACCACCGAAGAACTAGTCAGCAGTGCTTTGACCACCGAGCACTACCAGAACAATATCAAGCAGCAGAAGCAAGTTCTCACGGAATCTAAAGGTCAAGGAAGTTCAGGCACTCAGAAACAACAGGGCCACAGCTCCAATTGGAAAGGGAACTCCAGCAACAAGCGCAAACCAGGGAGTTACCCAAAAGGAGGGACAGCTAGCAAACAACCCAGTTATCCAAAGTGTGCTACTTGTGGGAAATTCCACCCTGGAGTTTGTCGTAAGGGCACACGAGGATGCTTTGAATGTGGACAGGAAGGGCATATGGCTAAGCAGTGCCCGAACAAGACTAGTCTTCCTCTGCCACAGCCGATTCAGTATGGAGGCCAGCCAGCTCAGTTACATCAGATGCGGGTCGCTCTAGATGGTCCACACATCAGCCAGGGCAGACTAGAAGCCCCTCCAGCTATGACGAATGCAAGGATCTACTACTTAACCAGAGAAGACGTAGCGAATGCCTCAACAGTTATTACAGGTCAGATTAGTATTTTACGGTAAAGTACAACTATCTTATTCGATACTGGGGCAACCCATTCATATATATCCAGGGCATTTGCGGAGAGGTTAACAATACCTCCAGAGGTACTCAGTAGTCAGTTTCTGACGACGTTACCTTCGGGAGAAATTATGGCATCCACGCACTGGCTCAGAGCAGTGCCAGTCATTATAGCAAACAGAGAGCTCTTTTGTGATCTGATAGTGCTAAATATGACTGACTACGACGTCATATTTGGGATGGACTTCTTGATCAAATACGGTGCCTCAATAGAATGCCGTAAGCAGAAAGTTGTATTCCAACCTGAAGCAGAAGCACAGTTCGAGTTCGTCGGAGAACCAAAGAGAAAGCCCAAAAAGTTTCTCTCAGCTATGAAGGCACAGAGATTAATGGATTCAGGATGTACGGGATTTTTAGCACACGTAGTCAGTACCAGTCAGGACAAGGATCGACAGCTAGCAGAGGTCCGAGTCGTATGTGACTACCCAGCAGTCTTCCCCGAAGAGTTACCAGGCCTAGCACCAGACAGGGAGGTTGAATTCGAGATAGAACTCATTCCCGGTACAAATCCTATCTCCAAAGCGCCTTACTGCATGGCTCCAGCAGAACTGAAGAAACTTCATGAGCAACTACAGGAGCTGCTTGACAAGGGCTTCATACGTCCTAGTCACTCACCATGGGGAGTGCCTGTATTGTTCGTGAAGAAGAAGGACGGGAGCATGTGCCTATGCATAGATTACAGAGCACTGAACCAAGTCACGATCAAGAACAGGTATCCTCTTCCCAGAATAGATGACCTGTTCGACCAGCTAAAGGGAGCAGCAGTGTTCTCTAAAATAGACCTCAGATCAGGTTATTATCAGGTGAAAGTCAAGGAAGGGGATATACCCAAGACAACCTTCAGGACTAGATACGGACATTGCGAGTTTGTAGTCATGCCCTTCGGCGTGACAAATGCTCCAACTACTTTCATGGACCTCATGAACAGGGTATTCAGAGAATACTTAGATAAGTTCGTTATCGTGTTCATCGATGACATTCTTATCTATTCAGGAACTCAGGAAGAACACTCAGAGCACCTGAGAATAGTATCGCGGATCCTTCAGCAGAACCAGTTGTACGCCAAGTTCACAAAATGTGAATTTTGGTTAGATCAGGTGTCCTTCCTGGGTCACATCATCTCAAAGGATGGTATCATGGTAGACCCCAGTAAAATAGAAGCTGTGCTAACTGGAAAAGACCCAAGAATACCAGTGAGATCAGGAGCTTTCTGGGATTAGCAGGTTATTACATAAAATTCGTAGAGGACTTCTCCAGGATAGCCTCCCCACTGACAGCTCTTACCAGAAAGAACAGAAAATTTCAGTAGACAGAGGACTGTGAGAACAGCTTTAGCGAGCTAAAGAGGAGATTGACCAGTGCACCTATTCTGACTCTACCAGAGAACGCAGATAGCTTTGATATATATAGTGATGCCTCTAAGTTGGGACTAGGAGCAGTGCTGATGTAAGATGGCAAGGTAATCGCCTACGCCTCCAAACAACTCAAGGATTATGAGAGGAATTACCCCACTCATGACCTTGAGCTTGCAGCAGTGGTGTTCGCCCTTAAAATTTGGAGACATTACTTGTATGGAGCTCAGTGCAGAGTGTATACGGATCATCAGAGTCTGAAGTACTTCTTCACTCAGAAGGATCTGAATATGCGACAGCGCAGATGGCTAGAACTGGTCAAGGACTACGATATAGACATCCTCTACCACCCAGGAAAGGCAAATAGGGTAGAAGATGCACTTAGCAGAAAGTCCAGTGCTACCTTATTATCACTAGCAGCCATGTCACCGCCCCTACAGAAAGAGATCGCAGATTTCGGTCTCGAACTCATAGTTGGATAGCTCTCTACTATGACATTAGAGTCTACCTTGCTTGGTGACATTCAGACAGCTCAGGAACAGGATCCTGAAATTCAGAAAAACATGCAAGGGATAGCAGAATCAGAAGGTGGAGAGTTCAGAATATCAGATAGCGGGGTATTATACTTTGGTGATAGATTATGCGTTCCAGATCAGGAGGGACTACGCAGGAAGATTTTAGATGAGGCTCACAAGACTCCTTATGCGATGCATCCTGGCTCCACCAAAATGTACCAGGACTTGAAGAAGCATTTTTGGTGGCCCGGAATGAAGAGAGACATCGCTCGATATGTCAGCACCTGCCTCACCTGTCAGAGGGTCAAGGCAGAACATCAGAGACCAGGAGGAGTTTTTCAGCCCATTCAGATACCCGAATGGAAGTGGGAAGACATTTCTATGGATTTCATAGTGGGATTACCCAGAACCACGAATGGTTTTGATACCATCTGGGTAATAGTCGACAGGTTGACTAAATCAGCCCACTTCTTAGCTATCAGGATATCCTACTCCATGGAACAGCTAGCACAGTTGTATCTCAAGGTGATCGTTAGACTACATGGAGTCCCACGAACCATTATATCAGACAGAGACAGCAGATTCACATCACACTTCTGGGAGTGTGTACAGTTAAAGTTTGGCTTCCATCCTCAGACAGATGGACAGACGGAGCGGGTAAATCAGGTACTTGAAGATATGCTCCGAGCATGTGCCCTAGATTTCAAAGGAAGTTGGTGCAGATATCTGAGTTTAGCATAATTTGCATACAACAACAGCTATCAGACCACTATCGGTATGGCACCTTACGAGGCTCTCTATGGGCGGAGGTGTAGATCTCCAATCTGCTGGTATAAGAGTGGTGAACAGAAAGAACTAGAACTTCAGACAGATCTAGTGGCAGATACCACAGCAGCTATACAGCAGATCCGCCAGAGGATAGAGATAGCCTAGAGCCGCCTGAAAAGCTATGCTGATACACGGCGCAGACCCTTAGAGTTTTCAGTTGGGGATTCAGTGTTCCTCAGAGTAGCTCCCATGAAGGGAGTAATGCGTTTTGGGAAAAAGGGCAAACTAAGTCCCAGATATGTGGGACCATACCTTATCAGCAGAAGAGTGGGCAAGGTAGCATATGAGTTAGAGCTACCCCAGGAAATGTCAGCTGTCCACAACGTATTTCATGTCTCTATGCTGAAGAAGCATATCCCAGATGCCACCCAGGTGATTGAGCCCCAGCTGGTACAAGTCCGCGAAGACCTCAGCTATGATAGTCGGCCTATTCAGATAATAGACTGAGCAGTTAAGAAATTGCGGAACAAGGAGGTACAGTCACACAACAGAAGAGGCAACATGGGAGACAGAAGCCAGCATGAGACAGAAGTACCCAGAGTTATTCTAAGTTCGAGGACGAACTTTTTTATAAGGTATGGGGGATTGTAACGCCCGAAAATTCTCAAAACTATTTTAGAAATATTCTATGATTTTTCTGGAATTTTAGGATATTTTTACAGAATTTTTAGAGTAGCGGAAGTAGCAAAAATAATAGAAAACGAAAACGGCCTAAGCGGGAATTGAACCCGAGACCTATGGTTTACGGATAATTCTAGTAACCAGTTGAACCCAGCAGGGCCGTGCTGAAAGGAAAGGGAGGCAATTAAATTTATATTAGAGTTGGGCCGAATTACCCACTTAATATAAATAGGAAATTATTAAGTGGGGTTTTATTTTGATCGGGATTCCTTCTCCTCAAACCCTCACCGACGCCACCTCTCCCTCTCCTCCCTCTCTCGGCGCCAACCACAAGCAAGGCTAGGGTTCCGTCCCAAGGGTTCCAAGGGCACCTTCCGGCGATGACCTCGACACGAGGACGCTCCCCTCCGCGAGAGGAACGTGTAGACGCGAGAAGATCGTCGAAAGGATCGTCTCCTCCGGAGACCTAGCGATTAGAATCGTAAGAAATTACGAACAGGAGGTAAGAAACCCCTCACCTGCAGTATAAGTAGCTTTTCGTTTGATTGTATGTCTTTAGATTAGCTATATGCAGTCTTTTCGACACCTAGGGTGTATTTAACCCACTTCACGATTTTAGGGGCTTAGTGAGCACCTCTAGACAGGACGGACACGTCCTTCCCCTACAGTTGGAGGATGTAGATGCTGTCGGGTGCCTAGAGATGGTCTCCCTAATAGAGGGGAGGGTTAGAGCACACCAAGTGTTCAATAAAAGTGCTTAGAACAACAAAATGCAACTTAGGCATTTTAACAGCCCAGCTAAATGCAATAGAAGCATTTATTTAGTACAGTTAGTTTATTACAGCTTATAGGGGACTACGGTCCAATGGGTGGGCTCCCACAGTCGCCTCTAGGTTCAGACAACCTAGCTCTAGGTTCAGATAACCTAGAAATAGCAGGATAAGCAGTAACTAGCTATATTCAGTATTTTACTTTCTCAGTGGCACTGTACTGGATTAGATATCCATTGGGTTGGGCTCCCACAGTCGTCCCTAGGTTCAGATAACCTAGTAACCCTACTAAATTCGGGACTTGCAAACCCGGGTCTAGTTAGGGATGCGCGCACATCACGTACAGTTGCCGGGCCCAACAGCAGCATGATTATGTATTTTCACATATTATGTAATTAGCTTTCAAAACTTCATAAATAGCTATGTGAGTTCAGTACAGCTTAGCATCAGATCAGTAATAGTTTAGCTCGGCTTTTACATCAGTTTAGCTTTTTCTTATGGATACACAGGTTAGCTTATGAGTAGCTTTTATTGCTATGTTCAGCTTCTTAGTTCTACGTGTTGTATGCCATGCCATGCCATGTTTAGTAAAGTTCAGCATATGTTTTAAATAGCATTCTTCAAAAACATGAATTGCATCGTATGCATATTTTTGTGAGGTAGATGGTTTCTTACTAAGCGAAAGCTTACAGATACTTTTCCTTATACTGCAGATAAAGGTAAAGGAAAGATGGACTAGCGAAGGCTGGAGGGCAATGCGATAAAGATGTGCGTGGGCAAGAACCTGGAATAAAGATCTTAGGGATCTAGCAAGTTTCGTTTAAACCATTATAACACTTTAGCATTTTGGTTGTTCCGTACTTTAATATGTCTAAATGCCATGAACTAGTAAGTTAAACACTCTACCATGTTTAAGACATTAATTATGTGATGTTAGGATGTTTCCTAGTCAGTTTAGAACTTATGTATACGTATTTGGCACGAATTAGTGCTGAAATCAGAGTTCCAGTACGAAATCAGAAACCCCAATCGATCGACCGATCGATTAGAGGCTTCTCAATCGATCAGCCGGTAGATTGAAAAGTTCGTACGCGAACACTAAGCTTCTGGATCAATCAGCTGATCGATCCAGACGCATTCTGTCGCAAACAGAGAAGTCTGGAATCGATCGCTGTATCGATCTGGATGTCTTTTGTCGCGAACAGAAGGGTCAGGGATCGATCACTGGATCGATAGAACAGCCTGGATCGATCAGCCGATCGATCCAGAATATCGCCCCGAGCTCAGTAGCTTGCTGGATCGATCACTGGATCGATCCAACTCAAGTTCACCATACAGTAGCAGGCTGGATCGATCACTAGATCGATGCAATCCCATCAATCGATCCGTGGATCGATTGGGAAGCCTGACATAAGCCAGAAACCTTCAGTTAGGTTCCTTGACCATGGGGGGAGGTAATAATGACATAAATAGCTCAGATTATACCCCTTAGCACCAGTAGAATAGAGAAGAGATAATAGTTTAGCAAAAATTTTGATTAGTACAGCTTCCGCACTTAGATCTAATGATGGTCATGGAATAGTTAGCACAGATTAATGTAACGATCGGCCTTACAGCTTAGTCAGTAGAAGGCGTGTCGTTACAATAGGGGACCTACATTTCCTTCCGTACAGAGCCTCGTAGGGTGCCATTCTAATAGTAGCCTGATAACTATTGTTGTAGGCGAATTCCGCTAAACTTAAATATCAACACCAACTCCCTTTGAAATTTAAGGCGCAAGCCCGTAGCATGTCTTCTAGTACTTGATTTACCCTTTCTGTTTGTCCGTCCGTCTGGGGGTGGAAGGCAGTGCTGAACAATAGCTTGGTGCCAAGGGCTTTTTGAACACATTCCTAGAAATGTGAAACAAAACGACCATCTCGGTCAGAAATAATGGTCTTAGGAATTCCATGTAATCTGACAATTTCTTTGACGTATAATTGGGCTAATTGCTCAATAGAATAGGTCATCTTAATTGCCAGAAAGTGGCTAGATTTTGTCAATCTGTCCACGATTACCCATATAGCGTCGTAACCATTTGTTGTCTTGGGTAAACCCGAGATGAAATCTATAGATATATCTTCCCATTTCCATTCTGGAATTCGGATTGGTTGCAGTAATCCTCTAGGTCTCTGGTGTTCTGCTTTAACCTGCTGGCAGGTCAAACAGGTACTGACATACTGAGCCACATCTCTTTTCATACCGGACCACCAGAATTTCTTTTTCAGATCTTGGTACATCTTAGTGGAACCCGGATGCATCACATAGGGTGTTGTATGAGCTTCTTCCAGTATTTTCTTTTGCACCTCTGGATCCTCAGGGATACATAATCGGTCCTTGAGGTATAATATTCCACTATCTGCGATACGGAACCCGTCATTCTTTCCCTCTAAGGTTTCTTGCTTAATTCTTTGGAGACTTTGGTCACCAGTTTGCTTTTCTAATATATTGTCGAACAAGGTCGGTGCTAAGGTCAAAGTGGAGAGTTACCCGGACATGTTTTCGACCCAACAACGCGTAATGTTCCCCGGCTTCTCACAAATTTTGACTATCGATTCATCTTCAGTATTAAATAGGAATTTAGTATACTGACTAAAGTTAGGCAGCTGACCTGTGACGACGGTAGATGCTTTGGCCGCATCCTCCTTGGTGATGGAGAAAATTCTGGCATCCGTCACTATTGGCGGAGCTTCAAGTCTCCTCTGGCTTATCTGCGGGCCTTCTATTGTAGCTTGTATCATGTGTAGCTGTGGAAGCGCACCTTTGTTCTGAACCTGTTGAGGGATAGGTGTCTGTTTCTGAGTAGGACAATTCCGAGCCATATGTCCTTCCATCCCACAGTTGTAGCATCTGTTTGTACCTATACGGCATACCCCTGGGTGCTTCTTTCCGCAAGTAGTACATTGAGGGAACATGAGTTGCTTGCTGGCTGGACCACTCTTGGAATCACCCCATTGCTTCCTCTTGCCACTGTGATTTCCTTTCCAGCTGGTTCGGTTACTTTGTGATTTCTGTCCCCCTGACTGAGTCTGATTCTTGCCCTCATTCATTGCCTTCTGATAGTGTTCCGTGATCAGAGCGCTGCTGATTAATTCTTCGGCGGTCTGCGGTCTATTAACTCCGCCGGCCACGTTCAAGGCTATCTCAGGTCTAAGCATCTTCAGCATAAGTCTGACTCTTTCTCTCTCTGTACTGACCAATTCTGGGCACAAGCGTGCTAGGCGGTTGAATTTCTTAACGGCTTCATTGACGGATAGATCACCTTGCCGGAACTCGGTGAATTCATCATAATGTTTATTTGTGACTCGCATATGGAAAAATTCTTCGAAAAATTCTATTTCGAAGTCTGTCCACATCATCTGATTTACTTGTCTTTTCACCTTTACTCTGTCCCACCACATTCTGGCATCTCCAGTAAGGCAGAATGATGCACATTTAACCTTCTCGTGTTCAGGCCAATCCAGTAACTCTACTATGCTTTCCACCGTCTTGAACCAGGCATGTGCGTCCCATGGTTGACAGTTTCCGGAGAAAGTTTCTGGCTTCAGTCTCTGCCACTGTATCAGATATGCCTCCTGACGAACCACTGGAGCTGGGCCTACCGGTGGTGCAGGTGCCGGTGGTACTGGAACAGGTGTAGGTATTACTGGTACTACATTCTGGTGTCCTGGCGGGGTAACAGGATTTCCTTGTTGATTTAGCTGAGCAGTGATCATTTGCTGCTGTTCCGTAACTTGACGCTGGAGCTCGGTAACTACATGCATCAAATCAGGTGGAGGTGCTGTTTCCTCTGCTCTGGTATTACGTCTTCTAGCCATCCTTATCTTCATTAATGACAACGAAAGGTAGCGTAAATTATTACCATTCTTAACCCGACTAACGAAAGGTTAATGTCATTTCTAATCAGTTGTGAGTTTGTTGTGTTATCATCCCTAACCTACCATCATGCAATCTAAACTAAAACTGTGACTTAAAAGAATAAAGTAAGCATGCATACTATTAGTGTACCATAAGTAAAATAAATACATAACTGAGCATAACCATAAAAGAAATAACTAAATAAACTGAGCATAAGCATCATAAAGAAATAAATAAATAAACTGAGCATAAACATTATGAGTAGAATAAATAAATAACTGAGCGTAAGAATAAAAGAAATAACTAAATAAACTGAGCATAAGCATCATAAAGAAATAAATAAATAAACTGAGCATAAACATTATGAGTAGAATAAATAAATAACTGAGCGTAAGCATAAAAGAAATAACTAAATAAACTGAGCATAAGCTTCATAAAGAAATCTTACTAAACATAAAAATAATTTCTTACTTGGAGCGGCAGAAAGAGACTCGGTGTGTGTGTAGTGGAAAGGCTAACCTCGCTCTGATACCAAACTGTAACGCCCTCCCCCCCTGCTACTCAAAGGGACGGGGTTACTGACTTACTTAACTATTCCAGGATACATACATATTCAAAAATTCTTTCTTATAACATAGAGCAGCGGAAATGTCATAGAGTTATACTGGAATGTAACATAAATACAATGGTTCATGTCAACATAACAAAAGATTATAGCAGGTCTTATTGGTCTCGGCCGAGCCACTGCCGCACACACCTCCTTGCCTCTCCTGCAGCTCCCTTAGGTCATCCATCCCTTGCCTTTATCTGTGGTACAAGGAAGTAAGCTATGAGCACACGAACTCAGTAAGATTCTTTCCTACTCACAAAAATCCGTATCTCAAGCATAATCATACAAGCATATCATCAATGAAAAATAAACATAATCATCAATAGGTGAGCATAGTTTCTTATCATGACATATCCTTATGAAACATGTTTCTAACATATCATAAACAAAGAAATCATATGAGGTAGATCCTGAGAAGCATAACATATCATGGAACATAGAAAGAAACATATCATATATGAATGGGTGCATTATGCAAAATGTTTTTTCAAAACATATGCCATGTCGAGTGCAAGATGTCTTTATACATATCTTTTAATACTTGAACATAATATCATCATCATGAGGGCCCGGCTTGTACCACATACATACATAAATGCGCGCAATCCCTAGGATAGGGTAGCTAGCCCCGAACCTACTAGGGATCTAGACCCGTTCATAGTTCGTCGGCCTAGGGGCGTACTAAGGAGCCCATCCCTTTTTACTAGACCCGTTCATAGTCCGTCGGTCTAGGGGCGCTTATGGAGCCCACCCTTGGTACAAGCCATACAAAGTAAAGTACATGTCATGCATATCATATCATCATAATTTGTCATATCATATCATCATAAGTGTCATATCATATCATCATAAATGTCATGCTCTTGTCTTAATATAAAGAGTGCTCTTAATTCCAACTTAAGGGAAGCAACTCCTTTCCATTTCTTATCATATCATAAGGCATGCATTCTTGGCACATGGCCATCATATAAAAACCATTATCATGCTTGGTTCATAAGCTTACATGGATGAGCATGCAACATATTGAAATCATACATGCTTGAGTACATAATCATCATAAGGATCATCTCATGCATAATTCATAACATACATAACCAACATGTTACTGATCTTATCATAAAGCATGCACACTTAATCATAAAACATATCATAAACAAATTCATGGCTTGCTAAGTTTAAGTTTAAAACTTTCTTGTATTCTAAGTTATAGTCATGGCCGAAAGTTCATAACAAAAGAATACTCCTAAGCCACATACAACATGAATACTTAGCAAATCTCATAACATATCATAAGAAGTCTATGAACATACTAAATTAGGTTTTGAGCTTCATGAACCCTAACATCTTATCATGGCCGAAACATCATATAACAAGAAGTAAACTTCTAAGCAACACATGAACATAAATGCTTACCCAAATTACTAACATATAATAAGGAAGTCTATGAGTATGCTAGATTAGGTTTTGAGCTTTATGAAACCCTAAATTCTTATCATGGCCGAAACTTCATAAGCCAAGAATATACACTCCTAAACAACATGTAACATGAACACCTAGTTAATTCCATCATATATCATAAAGAAGTCTATAAGCATACTAAATTAGGTTTGGAGCTTCATGAACCCTAAGGATTCATCATGGCCGAAACTCCATCATGTAGAAAATGAACTTCTAAGCAACATATAAGTACAAGTTTCTATCCCATTTTATAACATATCATCAAGAAACCTAGGAGCATACTAACTTAGGTTTTGAGCTTCATGAACCCTAAAAATTATCATAGCCGAAACATCATGCAACAAGAAGTAGACTTCTAATAAATCTCTTAACATGAATACCTAGCCAATTTGATAACATATCACAAGGGAGCCTATGAACATGCTAAATTAGGTTTAGAGCTTTATGAAACCCTAAATCACTATCTTGGCCGAAACTTCACAACTAAGAAATAAACTTATGAACAACATGTAAACATAAATCTTCTTAGTTAATTTCATAACATATCACATGGAAGTCTATGATCATACTAAATTAGGTTTTGAGTTTCATGAACCCTAATATTTCCATCATGGCCGAAACTTCCTCAAGCAAAAACATAGCTTCTAAACAACATATGAACATGAATCTCTAACAAATTTCATAACATATCATAAATAAATCTATAAGCAAGTTAGATTAGGTTTTAAGCCTCATGAACCTTATATTCTTTATCATGGCCGAAACTTTCTTCAAGTAAGAACATAAATTCTAGATAACATATGAACATGAATCTCTAGTAAATTTCATAACACATCATAAATAAATCTATGAGCAAGTTAGGTTAGGTTTTAAGCCTCATGAACCCTATATTTTCATCATGGCCGAAACTTTCTTCAAGTAAGAGCATAAATTCTAGATAACATATGAACATGAATCTCTAGTAAATTTCATAATACATCATAAATAAATCTATGAGCAAGTTAGGTTAGGTTTTAAGCCTCATGAACCCTATATTTCCATCATGGCCGAAACTTATAAAAAGGAGAGAAGGATAACAAACATCTTAATAAGTATATCAAGCTTAACATCACACACACATAATTTCTTTTCTAACTAAATTTATATCATAACCTACTAAAGTACATAAGCATGGTTTCTTCTCTTTTTTTTTTTTTTTAATTCTAAGAGTTCAAAACTTTCGAGAATACCGTAAGCAACTTGTACCACAGGTGAGGGAATACTTACATCCTTATTTGCTTAAGGGAAAAAGATCTTGCTTGTGGAGTCTTCCTAGAGAGGGGTCTTCTTTGTTTTTGGGTTTCGGCAAGGAGAGGTGGGGGAGGTTTCTTGGTCACGGTGAAGAAGAGGAGGGAGGAGGAAGAGGAGCAAATGAGTTTCCCTCTTTAATTTTCCCTTTTATTCATCATGAGAGGAGGAAGGGAAAATGTACCTTTCCTTCTCCTTTCTTTTACTACTCCTTAATGAGAAGAGGAAGCAAGAGTCCTCTTTTCTTTTGAGAGGGAGAAGGCAACTCTAACTTCTCCTTCTCAATGAAAAATCTCTTTTCCTATCCTTAACTATATTGTCACTTCTTCTTTAACAATAATTTCTCTTGGTCTATGGGTTAACACATGCATATATCTAGTAAGAGATCTAAGGTTCAAGCCTTGGTCATCTCTCTTTTTGGTTCTATTTTTATTTCTATTATTTTTTCAATTTCTACATAAGGCCTATTTTTACTCATGATAAAAATATCTAAAATCTTGCTAAGTACTCTATGGGTGTTACAATAGATCCTATGGCTGAGGCATAAGGGATCTGATCCATACGGTCTCTCTCCTCTCTAGAAGAGGGACCTTGAGTCTTCGAAAGACTCACGCCATGTGACATCGGCAGAAATCCCTTCTTGGAGTTCTGCATGGCAAACCGAAGGAGTACCTTGTTAATATATGTACTCTGACTTAGGCCAAGCAATCTCTTAGATCTATCTCTATAGATTTGTATCCCTAGAATACGGGATGCTTCACCTAAGTCCTTCATTGAGAAACATGTCCCTAGCCAAGTCTTGACAGACTATAGTAAAGGGATGTCTTTCCCAATGAGCAGTATGTCATCCACATACAATATGAGGAAGACAACTATGTCCCTTACAACCTTCTTGTAGACACAAGGCTCATCTTCGTTGTTGATGAAACCAAACTGTTTGATTGCATCATCAAATCCAAGATTCCAGCTCCGAGAAGCTTGCTTTAGTCCATAAATGGACCTATGCAACTTGCATACTCTGCTAGTATGCTTTGGATCTACAAAACCCTCAGGTTGTGTCATGTACACATCCTCGAGTAGGTTTCCATTCAGAAATGTAGTTTTGACATCCATCTACCATATCTCATAGTCATGGTAAGCTGCAATAGCAAGCATGATCTGAATGGACTTAAACATCGCTACTGGAGAAAAGGTTTCATCATAGTCAATACCATGAATCTGCTTGAAACCTTTAGCTACCAAGCGACCCTTATAGATAAGTTCATCCATGTCAGTCTTTCTCTTAAAGACCCACTTACACCCTATGGGTTTTACCCCTTCAGGTGGATCAACCAAAGTCCATACTTGGTTGGTGTACATGGATTCTATTTCGGATCTCATGGCCTCTAGACATTTCTCAGAATCTGGTCTCATCACAGCTTCCTGATAGGTGGTAGGCTCATCCTCTATGAGCATAACGTCATCATGGTCAGACAAGAGAAATGAGTATCTCTTAGGCTGACGACGTACCCTATCAGACCTGCGAAGAGGTAGGTCTACTTGAACTGGTTGTTGTTCCTCAACTCCTTGTGGAACAACATCATCCACAACAATTTGTGGTTCCAATTCAACTTCCATCGAGGCTTCAGTGCTAGGATCCGCATCTTGAACTTCTTCAAGATCGAATGTACTCCCACTAGTCTTTCTAGAAACAAAGTCCCTTTCTAGAAAGACTCCAGTCTTTGCCACAACTATCTTGTGCTGACTGGGAATGTAGAAGTAATATCCCTTAGTTTCCTTGGGATATCCTATAAAGTAGCACTTGTCGGATTTGGGTCATAATTTATCTGAGACTTGACGTCTAACGTAAGCCTCACAACCCCAAATTCTCATGAAAGACACCTGGGCATCTCTCACAGTCCATAACCTATATGGTGTCTTTATCACGACCTTAGATGGAACTCGGTTGAGTATAAAAGTTGTCGTGTCTAGAACATAGCCCCAAAGGAATGTCGGAAGATCTGTGTGACTCATCATAGATCGTACCATATCTAATAGGGTACGATTCCTCCTTTCGGATACACCATTCCACTGTGGTGTTTCAGGAGGAGTGAGTTGGGATAGAATTCCACACTCAGCTAGGTAGTCACGAAAATCATGACTAAGGTATTCCCCACCTCGATCTGATCGAAGTATCTTAATACTCTTGCTAAGCTGGTTCTGTACTTCATTCTTGAATTCTTTGAACTTTTCAAAGGATTCTGACTTATGTGTCATCAAGTACATATAACCATATCTACTGAAGTCATTAGTAAATGTGATGAAGTACCTATAACCGTCTCTAGCAGCAACATTGAAAGGGCCACATACATCACTATGTATAAGTCCTAAAAAATCAGTCACTCTTTCGCTGTGCCCACTAAAGGGAGTCTTGGTCATCTTGCCTAGTAGGCATGACTCGCACGTCTCATAAGATTCAAAATCAAATGAGTCCAACAAACCATCCTTATGAAGCTGGGATAAGCGCTTGTCATTTATATGACCTAAGCGACAGTGCCAGAGATAGGTTTGGTTCATGTCATTTGACTTGAACCTCTTGGTACTAATGTTATAGATAGGGCTCTCAAGGTCTAGAATATAGAGTCTATTTATCAGAGGTGCACTACAATAGAACATTTCATTTAAATAGACAGAACAACATTTGTTCTTTATTATAAACGAAAAACCTTTCTTGTCCAAACAAGAAATAGATATAATGTTCTTAGTTAAGGCAGGCACATAACAACAATCATCTAATTTTAGTACAAGCCCAGAGGGCAGAGATAGATGGTAAGTTCCTACCGCAATAGCAGCAACCCGTGCTCCATTGCCTACTCATAGGTCTATCTCACCCTTCGTCAATGCCCTGCTATTTCTCAGCGCTTGTACATTAGTACAAATGTGCGAAGCACATCCGGTATCTAATACCCACGATGAAGAAATAGAGAGGTTGACTTCTATAACATGTATACCTGAAGTAGAAATCTTATTTCTCTTCTTCTTAAGATCTTCCAGGTATTCTTTGGAGTTCCTCTTCCAGTGCCTTTCTTGTCTTTGATATAGGTGACAAAGATGTTCAACCATATCGTAAGCGCCCATCAACTCATGTTGCTTCTGAAGCTCAGAGTTCATGATCACGAGCATAAGACAGGATACATCTAATGCGTCATCTTGATGCTTCTTGTAAGCATCTCGGTCTGCTCGCGTGGCAGTGGCAGGAGGAGCCTCCGGAATGGGCTGCTCCAGAACGTACAATTTACGTTCTTGGGTGAGAACTATTCTCAGGTTCCTGTACCAGTCCAGGAAATTTGCTCCGTTGAGCTTATCCTTCTTAAGGACAGAACGCAGAGAGAAGCTGTTCGTGTTTGACGTCATGGAAATTCTACAACAGAAATAAATGTAAAAATAAATATCATATTATTTTAAATCATTTAATTAGGCCTTCAACTAAATAATGCTCCCACTGAATTCTATAATTTATGTGGGACAAGATCCACATCATACTAACCCTTGAGTTAGCTTTGGCTAATACGCCCAAGATTTAGTATGATCGGTAGGTAATGCTTACCAATTACATCTCTATGCAACTCTTGTTTATAGGATCATTATCCGCAGTTATATTAAAACTTGAGTTAGCTTTGGCTAATACGCCCAAGAATTAATATAAATGTGATTTATGTCCTATCTTTCCAACCGTTGGAAGAATGCCTATAGTTGTACTCGATCCAACCGAGTTAACTAGTTACTCAATCTAATTGAGTTGTACTCACCCATGCGTTGATAGGCGGGACCAAGATTGTCCCTCCGTACCCTACCAAGATAATATGTGTTGCTCTGCTTTGGCAGATTCAACAACACATGTGATCGAGGTAGTGATAGGTATCACGACACGATAGGCATTAGAGTTGACGTGATTTAGATCTAATCTAAACGTCGATGTTGTATCATATACTCGATATAGATCTAATCTAATCGATAGGGTGCATCTTGTACACGATGTAGATCTAATCTAATCGTAAGGGTGCATCTTATGCACGATTTAGATCTAATCTTAATCGTTAGGTACTAATTAATTACTTAATTAAACATGCATCACATACACAAGTAATTAACTAAATTTTGTGATTATGTCATGGCCCTACTACGATCTTCTCAAGCCAATGAGAAGATCGGATGGTCAACCTAAGGTCAACAGCTTCTCAAGCTCCTTCCTTTGACCACCTCGTGTTGCTCGCTCCCTCCTCGTAACTCCGTCTTGAGTGGACCATCCACCGCTTCAAAATTTACATTACAATTTTGAAACTCGAGTTACATTCGAGTCTAAATCTAATTTACAACCAGAATATAAATAGGGAGGCACGACGCGCAGGTCGCGTATCAAATACAGCACACACAAACACATGACGAGTAACATCCACGAATTTCTTAAGCTAAGTATGTGAAGATTTAAGATAAAACCAAAAAATATATAAAAGAAAAGGAATTGGTCAAGGATTGAACCTTGAACCTTTTTAAGCTAAGGATTATGGAATTACCACTAGGCCATCATAATTTATTGTTAAAGGAGGAATGTAAATTCTAGATAAAGTTAAGAGCATGATAAAAAGAAGGAAGCAAGGAAAAAAAATTCAATTAGCTTTCTTTCTCCTTCTCTTGATTAAGAAGAAAACAAGAAAAAGACAAATTGTCTTCTTCTCCTTCCTTCTCCTTTAGTTTTCGTGGGATGATGAGATGAGGGATTTGGAGAGCAAAAGGGGATGAATGAAGACATTTCTTCATCATTAAGAGAATAAGGGATGAGTTAAGAAGAAGGGAAGGCAAAGTTTCTTTTTGCTTCTTACTCCCACCTAGCATAAGAGGAAAAACAAAGAAGGGATTTCATTTTTTCTTCCCTTTCCTCACCATTGCCGTGACCTAGAGCATCCCCTCTCCCCTTTCCGAAAATCCAACTAAGGTTTTCTCCCTAAGAAAACCAAACCACAAGAAGGGATCCTCAAGATCTATCTCTCACAAGCAAGAAAAGCAAAAGGGAGCACTAGAAGGAGAAGCTCTCTTCTTCCTCTTCACAAAAGGGTATCTTCTCTTAGGGAAAAGACCAAGCAAGAGGATGTGAGTATCCCCTCACCTGTGGTACAAGTTGTTATATGATTTTGTTCGAGTTTAGATGGATTAACAACCTAGGGTTTCTTTTGGAAACTTTCGGCCATGACACTTTGTAAGGCTTATGGAAGCTCAAAACCAAAACCAACATGCTTAAGTTTTTTCTCATGATATGCTATGAATACGACCTTGATATTTCATGCTTGTATATGGCTTGGAGTTAGGTAATACCCCACCTTAGGGTTCGGCCATGAAGAGACTTAAAACTCTAGAGAAGCTCAACTTAAAGACTAACATGCTTATGATCTCTTCAATGATATGATATGAATAATTGCTTGATGTTTTATACTTGTATGTTACTTGGAAATTTGTAGAACCTCACCTTAGGGTTTCGGCCATGAAGGGATTAAATACCTTAGGGAGGCTCAACCTCAAATCTAGCTTGATTATGATTTACCTTATGATAGGATATGGAGATAACTTGATGCACTTGTGATTTCATGTTGTTTAGGGTTAGGTTTTCACATGGTGAACTTTCGGCCAAAATGAAATGTAGGGCTTAGGCAAGCCTAAATTCAACCCTAACATGTTTATGTTCTTCTCTATGATATGCTATGAAAGTTATAGGGTATTCACATGCTTGTATTTGGTTGAAAAATCCTAGAAGAAGCATCAAGTATGAAGTTTCCCATAATATGTTATGAATGTTCCCTTGATGTTTTATACTTGTATGTTGCTTGGAACTAGTAGAACCATACCTTAGGGTTTCGGTCATGAAGGGATTAATTACCTTAGGGAGGCTCAGCCTCAAATCTAGCTTGCTTATGATTTACCTTATGATAGGATATGAAGATAACATAATGCACTTATGATTTCATGTGGTTTAGAGTTAGGTTTTCACATGGTGAACTTTCGGCCAAAATGAAATGTAGGGCTTAGGCAAGCCTAAATTCAACCCTAACATGTTTATGTTCTTCTCCATGATATGCTATGAAATTTATAGGGTATCCACATGCTTGTGTTTGGTTGAAAAAAAAAAACTTAGAGTCATATTGATGGCATTCGGCCACCTATGAATTTGTGGACTTAGGAAGCTTGAAACTTAAACTCATTATGCTCATGTGGTTGCCTATAATAAATGCATGGAAATTGTTTAGGGTTCACATGTTTACATGCTATTTGTAACTAGATTTTGGACCTTATATGTTTCAGTCAGATGTGGATTTCTAAACCTAGGAAGCATAGAACCTAAATCAAATATGCTTATGATGTTCTTTATGATAAATGTTATGGAAATGAATTAGAGTTCATATGCTTGTATGATTTCATTCAACCTAGGTGAGCCTATGCATGTTTCGGCCACCCTTAGTTGGTTGAGTATTGAGACCAAATTATGACTCATTATGTGCTTCACTTTGCCATGATATGAATTAGGAGAAGTTAACTCATGATCCATGCATGATTATGTGTTCTTTTCCTTCCATGATATATTATATATGCTCGTTTAAGTATGCTTATGAACCATGCATGAGAATGATACCTATGTTGGCTATGTGCCCAAATGTGATGGCTACGTGCCCAAATATGATGGCTATGTGCCCAAGACGAGTATGATGGCTATGTGCCCAAGTATGCATGACTATGTGCCCATTTATGCATACCTTATGAATGACATGAATGACATGAACATGATATGTTATGAATGACATGAACGTGATATGTTATGAATGGCATGAACATGATATGCTATGAATGACATGGACATGATATGCTATGAATGACATGAATATGATATGCTATGAATGACATGAATATGTTATGCAATGATAAAGATATGATATGACATGTATTTTACTTTGAATGGCTTGTACCAAAAGGGTGGGCTCCTTATACGCCCCTAGGTCGAATTACGGGCCTAGTAAAGGGTGGGCTCCTTACGTGCCCCTAGGTCGAGCTACAGGCTTAGTTTCCTAGTAGGTTCAAGACTAGCTACCTTGGGTCTACTTAGGATGCGCGCATTTATGTATGTATGTGGTACTAAGCCGGGCCCCTCTCATGTTGAGATTATTTTTAAGTACTATATGATATTGTTTTAAGACATTTCACACATGACATAAATCATGTTTTGAAAGGCATATTGCACATGACATTACCCATGTTTTAAAGGATATCTTGCATCCATGCTTACGATATGATATGAAATAATGTTTACAGTTATGCTATGATATGATGCCTTGATGTTATGAAAAGAAATGTCATGATGCTTTTACTTATGCTATGATATGATCTATGTCATGCTATGATGATTACTTATGCTATGATATGATCTATGCCATGCTACGATGATTACTTATGCTATGATATGATCTATGCCATGCTATGATGATTACTTATGCTATGATATGATCTATGCCATGCTATGATGTTCACTTATGCTATGATATGATTCATGCCATGATATGATGTTACGTATACCATGATAGGATTTATGCCACGATATGTTGTTTACTTTATGTTAGGATATTGTGAAAATTATGCCATGATATGATGTGTTTATAATTGTATGATGATATGAGCGTCATTTATTCTATGATGTATGATATGAAGATTTTATATGATATGTTGGCTTTTGTGAGTAGGAAAGGATCTCACTAAGCCTTGAGTACTTACAGATACTTTCCTTGTACCACAGATAAAGGTAAAGGATGGATAAACTAGAGGAGCAGCAGGAAGGGGCAAGAGATGTGTGATGGTGACTTGGCTAAAGAAATAAAATGACCTGCTTAAGTGAACTTATGAATAATATGTTA
Organism: Zingiber officinale; assembly: GCF_018446385.1. NCBI lineage: Eukaryota > Viridiplantae > Streptophyta > Magnoliopsida > Zingiberales > Zingiberaceae > Zingiber > Zingiber officinale. The sequence continues at coordinate 36,514,396 of NC_055989.1, forward strand.
TTTTATGTTGATGTCTTTCATGATTCCCTATGCGTGTGTTAGAAATGAATAATATGACTTTTTAAGTTGAACCATGCTATTTCATACTCATATGCTTAGTATGATTTTTAGAAAAAAAAAGAATCTGCTTCCGCTGTATGTATGTTTATGTATGCTAAGTCAAAGAAAGTAACCCCGCTCTCACTAGGCAGGAGTGGGTAAAAGGGCGGGCGTTACATGACGGTACGCAGGCCGTATTATAAATTACAACACAAGTCCAATCATATTGGGTCTTTTTGGGCCATGACTATCACAAAAATAATATATAATTCAAAATGATATATTTCTATAATTTTCTGTAATTTTTCCTATAATTTTTATAATTTTTACGAGTACAATTTCCCGGCGGTTCCGTTTAGCGATTTCGGGCGCAATCGCGGAACGAATCCCCTTGCGGGGCCAGGGGCAGCGCCCCTACCCGCGATCTAACCATCGCGAGGGTTCCTTTGCGATCTAACAGCGCCTTAGCCCGCTGTCCCAAAAAGTTTTGGGGCGAAACTTGGCCGTTTTGGGAAATACTTCTCAGTAGTCGAAGCCTACAAGTGTAGAAACACTTGTGCTTCGCTTCTACGAGAAAAATACTCATAAAAACCATTAAAAAACTTATAATTACAGAAATTCACAGAATATTTATTTTTCATAAAAACCAAAATAAACTCGTATTCATCTTCGCACGTGGCTCTGATACCACTGTTGGGTTTTTCGGGCCGCGAAAATCGCTTTTTCGCGTCGCGGAAACCCCGAAACTCCCTAGCCAACGGATCCGTGCAAAGAAAAATTTCGGAAAACTACGAGTACGAGTTTACCTAGATCTTCACTTAGATCTACATGGAGAAAATCTTATACCTTCGATGCGAGCCCTTCGCGAGTCCCGCTTGTCCAAGGAGATGCTGGATCTTTAGTTGTCAAAGTAGACAACTCTCTAGAAGTATCCACATGAACAAGATGTGTTCTCTAACACACAAGGATGGAGAAGAGAACACCACAAGTGTGCTAGCACTTCTTGATGCTCTCGGATGGGATTGGAAGAAGAAGAAAGGAAAAGAAGAGAACACACTCCTCTAAAATCTCTATGTGACTTTCACTAACCTTTCGTCTTGGATTAGATTCACTCTCCTTTCTTCTCCCTTGCTTGAAACCCACGACCAAGAGAAGAGAAGGAGCAAGAAGAGATCTTAGGAGGAGGAAGATGACTTAAATGAGAGTTACACACCAAAAGAAAAACTTCTCTTTTCCCATCAAGTGGTGTAACCCCCTTCACATTAATCACAATTAATGTGGAGGCCATTAAAGAGAATAGTTGTAACCTCCATGAGGTGGCACATGTGATGATGTGGCACATCATCATTAGTTCTCCTAATGCCAAGTCACAAATGATGTGGCATATAGTCAAGTCAAACTTGACTCTTCCTCTTCCTCTCAAGTCAAGTCAAACTTGACTTAATCTCTTTCATGGTTGATCTAATCCAACCATTTAATTCAAGCCAATTTAATATAATGAATTTAATTCATTTAATTAAATTGATTCAATGAGTCATAATCTAAATTAGACTCATTGAACACATGAATCAACTTGAGTCCAACTCAATTAACCCAATTAGGATTACTCTTAATCTAATTTGATTCATCACATGAATCTAATCCTCTTGGTTCATCATATGAACCTAATCTCCATCCACTTGTTCTTTGTGTGTGACCCAATAGGTTCTTGTAACGTTGACAATGCTCCTAAACTCATTTAGAAGCATAAGTAATGAGCGGTATCTAGCAATACATCATTACTACCCAAGTTACAAGAATGTTGAGATCTAACATCACCTTGTGACTACTAATTGTGACTCCTCACAATATATGACAAGTGTCCTTCTATCCTAGACATCTAGATTGATCAATGTGAGGCATAGACCGTGTCATCCTCTGATCAATCTAAATCTTGAACTCCAAGTAGACTCACTAAATCAAATGAGCTCAATATCTTATATTGACTCATTTGGGCATGGCCATGCCCTTCGTGGTCTCACTCTATCAAGAATATCGATGTCTCTCCCGTCATATAGGAGGGATAGATCCCATCTACATCACTCACATCCCTCCGCATCATTTGTTACATACCCAGTAATTGCCTTTATAGTCCACCCAGTTACGGGTGACGTTTGACGAAACCAAAGTACATAACTCCTTATGTAGGGAACCAAGGTGACTTCAGGTCTAAGGACTAGTAGTCATACTAATAGCCACATGAGAAAGTATATGCCACTCATATAACGATCCATGATACCTTTCTCATGGCGGGTCATTCAGTATACATTCTCCAATGCATACCCATGTGTCAACTTGATATCTCCATATCCATGACTTGTGAGATCGAGTCATCGAGTTGTACTACATGCTAGTCTTATTGCATTAACATTGTCCCTGAATGTTAATACTCAACTTGGAATGATTAAGAGTAGTGTTTCCTATATCATCTCACTATCGATTCAACCAATCGATTGATATAGGTAAGAACCTTCTACTCAAAGATGTTATTATACTTAGTTTATTTGGCACCAATACAAGTAAGTATAATAACCAAAAACCAAATGCCTTTATTTATATAGAATATGATACAACAAGTTCAAAATACAATCATCAAATGATTGGCTCTAGGGTTCTAGCTAACAAAAGGGACTAACTGGATGCTCCAAACGCTATAAATGGAGATTTGACTAACTCTATGGATTTATCTATTGTTTGAGTTTATCTCAACTCAAGGATGTTTAACGATATCCTGTACACTCAAGGGTATGTAGAGACACCTTTAAAGAACCTAAGTGAAGCCTAGTGAAATAAAGTGGCTTCTTTTGAAATTCTCAACCCTTGCATTATGCTTCAAATTTTATGTATTAGGGAAATGATATGTTGAGCCTTAAAAGTTAGAACAAGTATATTTTTAGAAACTAGTGTAAGCTATAAGTTTAGAGTACAAAAAAACCTTAAAGAAAAGTGTAGGACTATACGTGGACCCAAGTATTTGAGGTCACAGCAGACTTTGGGTTTGGAGCTTTGTTTTAGGATAGATTTTCACCCTTAGACTGATGGATAGTTTGAGCGCCCTACACAGATGTTGGAGGATCTGTTGATAATGAATATGGATTTCGGAGACAGTGGTGGAGATCAGTTATGTTTAGTAGATTTTACCGAAAGTCGACTAGGTAGCAGTGTGGGAGTAGCGGAAGTAAGGTAAGCTCATAAACCACAGAGTCATCCTTTACAACTAGTGATTTGTTCACGGTACTATGATAGAGTAGTATATATGTATGTTGCTTCGTTGTTACCCTTTGATGAGGATCCTTGGGTTGAGTAGTAAATTTAGGGACCAAATTTTTATTAGTGGAGGAGAATGTAAAATCCGACAATTTAATAATTAGTGTTATTAGAGTAATGACCTTGTAGAATTTTTTTTTTGAAAATTTTAGAAATTTTCTAAGATTTACTTGGAGCTCATATAACGTATTTAGAGGGGATGCAGTTATAGGCTTGAGAAAAGCATGTTTAGAATACCCAGAGGTGGGAGTTGATTAAGGAATCAACTTAGGGTTTAATTGTACTAAACCTAAGTATTTCAATAAAAGCTCCTCCAACCCTAATTTGCTTACCCGACACCTTCTCCCCTTCTTTATCGCTGACCTTTACCGAGCCCTCACCTCGCGCCGTCGACCTCTCCTCCTCTGCTGGACTCCTTCCTTCCCTCTCCCTCTCACGAGTTCCCGTGCCCTAGCCTCTACCGACTCCACCCTTCTCTCCCGATTCTCCCTCTCGCGTATTTCACTGCCACCTCTGGATCGTCTGATGGAGCCAACACCAGCCACCACTTCCTCTCCCTAGTGCGAGGCACACCTTCTCATCGCCGCCCCGATTTCCTATTCCATCTCAAGCCGCGCATCAACGCCTGATGCCACCAACCTCTCCAACCACCGTCAAGTGTCGAGCCTTCCTCTCCCGTCACTCTCGGTTTCTTCTCGCCTCACACCGTCGATCCTCACTTCGCTAAGTTCAACAGTCGCATGACCTAAGCTCTGTTAGAGAGGGAACTGCCAATTTGGGTAAGTTTTGTTTAAAGGTTGCTGAATTTAGTTTTGATTGGATTACAAGGATAATTAATGGATTCAATATTTGGATTGTTAGGATTATAAGAGAAGTAGAGGATAGTTGTAGATTGTCGCTGTTGGCTGTAAGCCACTTCCAGTGCTACCTTGTTGCAAATTTGGGGTAAGACATGTTGAGATTTATATTTATGCAATGGGTTCACTAATTAGTTGATGATGATTAATGGATGGATTTGATGAGTATGTGGATAATTCATATAAATTGGGTATGTTGGATTGTTAGTTCATGTCCTTCTTGGATTAGATTGAAGCATGTGAAGTAAGAGTTTGAAATGGTTTAGATTGATTAATAGTTGATACATTGATTATAGATTCTTAGTTTTGTCCTGTATCTTGTATTTGCATGATTTGAGTTGAATGTGATCTTTTGGATCTTGTTGACGATGGTTGACACAAGCTACGTATAAAGGCAGGTACATCTTACTTTGGCTCTCTTTAGTTCTTTGAAACTTGGTGCATGAGCTATTATTTTTGAATAAGGACTACTTTACCATGACTCCACTCGTATTTTTCTTGTGCTTGATACTTTCACTCAAATCTTTGAGTTATTCATTTCTATATCTATATAGTCTCTTGTTGTCATCTATGATATTTAGAAGATATTAGATACCAACCTTGTATGCTTTTATTGTTGTTTATTTATGTACCGTATTGAGCATGCTGGCTTCATGTAGCATACCTGATTCCTTTTTACATGTATATGATGACTGTTGTATCATGCGCATCATATCATTGCATACATGTTAACGACAAATTCTCCCTTGCGGTCGAGAGAGTCATTAACCAGGGCTGCACGCTCGGCCACTCGAGAGAGTGGTAGCTGGAGCAGATGCCGCTTGTCTTGTCATGCCTCACTTGGCCACTCATGGGTAGTGGTAGCTGGAGTTGCGAGCAGCAGGGACCTGTTGGTTAATCCTTAGAAGATCGTATCGGTTCCATTGTACAAAAATTTTGTACAAGTGTCGAACCTTTCCTAAATAACCTATTGTGTTCTTTAGAAGTTAAATTAGGAATCGCAAATGGAACTTAACATTATTGATTCCAAATTTAACTTATCTGTTCTTAATGGTTTAGACTTGGATCGCAAGCGGAACTTAACACTATTGATCCAAATCCACCTACGTTATAAATTCAATTAAATATTAATTTCTAAAATTAGCTTCCAAGTTAAACATGGCGAGGCACTAGACCTTCTTGGATATGGGAGCAACCACCACTTCCTAGACAAAGCCTTTTAAGGAAAGCTAATATTTAATTTCCTTATATAACTCTAGGTTTAACCAAAAAGAACAATCGAATCACAAATTCGAAAAACAAAAAACATAAACTCGAATAACAAATTTGAAAAACTAGAATCTAATGCCTCTTGTGTTTGGAATTCATACAAAGAAAATAACTAGCATGATGCGGAAGAAAATTACTAGTTATACCTTCTCTTTGTATGCTAATGATCTCAAGATCTTCTGCCATATTCCTTGCCTCGCCTTGGACGTCGTGTGGGTGACGATCCTCCAAGATGAACACCACCCAATGAGCTTCTCCTTCTTCTCTATGTTTCGACCACCACCACCACCAAGAAAAAAAGAGCAAGGGAAAAGGAAGAGGGGAGAGGCCGGCCACAAGAGGAGCACCAACAAGAGAATAAGAATTGTTATCTCATGAGGCCTCCCCTCCTCTTCTTTTATATTACTTTCCCAAGGCAAATAAGGGAAAACTTTTTACAAAAATTAAAATCTTCCTCTTGGTTTTCCTTTTCCCTTTTTATTTTTCCTTTTCTTTCCGCTTGATTGATTCGATCATCAAACATGGTTTGATTGTCTTGATTGGTCCGCCCCTTGCTTGGGCACCAAGCAACGGTGGTCAGCCACAATAAAAAGGAAAGAAATATCCTTTGTAAAATTTTATAAGTAAAGAAAAAACTCTTATAAAATTTTTACAAGCTCTCTTTTAATTTCCTAAAGTGAATGTTAAAAAGAAAAGTTTTAAAAAATTAAAACCAAGTTTTAAAATTTAAAACTTATCTTCTAAAATTTCCTTTTTAAACATGGTTAGAAAATTTTCAAATTTAAAACTTCTTTTCCTTTTTTTTTCTTAAAACCATGAGGATGGTTAAAAAAGGAAAGTTTTAAAACTTTTAAAATTTCTTTTAAACCATGTGGCCTAATTCAAATAAGGAAAGTTTTATATTTTAAAAACTCTCTTTTAAAACTTGTAAATATCTATAAAGAGAAGATTTAAAAAATTCAAAACACCCCTCCTTATTTGAAATATGTGGCTGACCCCCTTAAAGAAGCATATGGCCGGCCACCTCAAGGAGAATATGGCCGGCCCCTTCTTGGACACCAAGATGGGCTTTTCATGAGTAGATTAGAGGCATTGATGAGGCTACGACAGGGACCTAGAGGAGAAATTAGTTTTGGCCTTCCGACGAGCTTGAGTATCCCATGTTCGCCCCGAACACACAACTCAAGTTCATCAATAATAACTCATTCCACTAGAGAGTTATTATTGCACTACCGCACAATCCCAAATTACATTATGGGCTCCTTCTTATCATGAGTGTGTTAGTCTCCCTGTGTTTAAGATAACGAATGCCCACTAATTAAGTAAGTTACTGACAACTCACTTAATTAATATCTAAGTCCAAGAGTAGTACCACTCAACCTCATCGTCATATCAGACTAAGTCCACCTGCAGGGTTTAACATGACAATCCTTATGAGCTCCTCTTGGGGGCATTCTCAACCAAGATTACTAGGACACAGTTTCCTTCTATAATCAACAACACACACTATAAGTAATATCATTTCCCAACTTATATGGCCTATTGATTTATCAAGCTAAAGCTCACCCTTTGATAAGTTAAAGAAATAAATACTAAATATATATGCTTGTTATTATATTAGGATTAAGAGCACACACTTCCATAATAACTAAGGTCTAGTTCTTTTATTAAGTCAGTATAAAAAGAACTTACCTAAAATGGTCATACTCAATACACTCAGAGTGTTAGTGTAATTTATTAGTCAAGATAAACTAATACTTAATTACACTTTGACTATTCCAATGGTTTGTTCCTTTCCATCTTAGTCGTGAGCAATTGTTTATAATTTATAAAGAACTGATAACATGATCTTCTGTGTGTGACACCACACACCATATTATATACAATATAAATTAATTGAACAACTACACTTAACAAATAAAATGTAGATATTTGACCAATGTGATTCTTTTATTTCAAAAATAAATGTTTACAAAAGCTAGGCTTTTAGTATACACTCTAACAATCTCCCACTTATACTAAAAGACTAAGCTGCCATATCTACTGCCATACATCTGATTCCCATCCCCTCCACATGTCGATCAAAAGCTTTCGCCGGAAGGGCCTTAGTGAAAGGATCTGCCAGGTTATCTGCTGATGTAATTTTGGCGACGACAACTTCTCCTCACTTGACGATGTCTCGTATAAGGTGGTACTTGCGCTCTATATGTTTACTCACCTTATGGGCTCGTGGTTCCTTCGAATTTGCAACTGCACCGCTATTATCACAATAAATTGTGATGATTTTGGGCAAACCAGGAATCACATCTAAGTACATTAGGAAGTTCCTGAGCCATACAACTTCTTTGGCTGCCTCAGAGGCTGCCACATACTCAGCTTCCATGGTTGAGTTTGAAACGCATTTCTTCTTAACACTCCTCCATGCAATGACTCCATCTCCTAAAGTAAACATGTAGCCTGATGTAGACTTACTGTTGTCCCTATCTGATTGGAAATCCGAATCCGTGTAACCCATAGGGAGCAAATCATCTGCATGGTAAACTAACATATAATCTCTAGTCCTTCTCAGGTACTTCAATATATGCTTTACAGCAGTCCAATATCTTTGTCCAGGGTTACTCTGATATCTGCTAACCATGCTCACGACAAAACAGATATCAGGTCTCGTACACAGCATTGCATACATTAGGCTTCCCACAGCCGAAGCATAAGGAACTGCCTTCATGCCCTCTATCTCTTTTGATGTCTTCGGAGACATCTCTTTAGATAAAGCTACTCCATGCCTAAAAGGTAAGAAACCTTTCTTGGAGTTCTGCATGCTAAAACGAGAAATGATTGTATCTATATATGAAGCTTGAGATAGACATAATATCCTTTTCTTGCGATCCCTTATGACTTTGATCCCAAGAATGTGTGCACATTCTCCTAAGTCCTTCATATCAAATTGTTTGGATAACCATACCCTTACGTCCGATAACACTTTGACATTGTTGCCAATTAATAAAATATCATCTACGTATAGTACAAGAAATACCACCACGTTTCCATTACACTTCTTGTATACACAAGACTCATCCAGACACTAAATAAATCCATATGACTGGATTACTTTGTTAAACCAGATGCATCAAGATCTTGAAGCTTGCTTCAGTTCATAAATGGACCGATTCAGCTTGCACACTAGATGTTCTTTGCCCTTTTTAATGAACCCTCTGGTTGCTTCATATGGATATTTTATTCAAGACTTCCATTAAGGAAAGATGTCTTGACATCCATTTGTCAAATCACATAATCCATATGAGCAGCAATGGATAAGAGTATCCGGATAGATTTTAGCATAACTACTGACGAAAAAGTCTCCTCATAATCGATTCCCTCTTTCTGAGTATTACCCTTTTGCAACAAGCCTTGCCTTGAAGGTTTCTACCTTCCCGTCTGTCCCTCTTTTCCTTTTGTAGATCCACTTGCATCCAACGACTTTTACACCATCTGGTGGTTCTATAAGCTCCCAGACTTTATTAGAATACATAGACTCTATTTCAAAATTCATTGCCTTTTGCCAAGATACTGCATCTATATCTTGGAGTGCTTCGTCATATGTCCGGGGATCAGGTTCATGTATACCGGGATCAAGTCCGAAGACTCTCCCAAAAATATGAATCTCTTAAGTTGCCTCACAACCCTCCCACTATGACGAGGCATTGTCTGTGGTTGTGTATCATGTGTGTCACGTGTTGCAATCTCTTGTGGTACTTCATCTTGTACTGTTGGTACTGAAGTAGATGTGTCCTCCCTCATTTCTTCTAGAACAATTTTACTTTTGGGCTTGTGGTCCATTATATAGTCTTTTCTAAAAACTGGTCATTGGTGCTAACAATGACCTTCTAGTCTTTAAGACTATAAAATAAACCACCTTTCATTCCTCTAGGATAACCCACAAACACGCGAACTTCTGTACAAGATTCTAACTTATCAGCATCTGGTTTCAACACATGTGCTGGACTACCCCAAATCCGAATATGTCTTAGACTGGGCTTTCGCCCATTCCATAATTCTGTGGGAGTAGAAGAAACTGATTTAGAAGGTACTAAGTTCAGAATGTATACTGCTGTTTCCAGAGCGTATCCCCAAAATGAATTTGGTAATTCTGAATAACTCATCATCGATCTAACCATCTCCATAAGAGTCCTATTCATTGATTCTGCCACACCATTCTATTGGGGTGTACCAGGTGCAGACAACTGGGATTGAATCTCGGCCTCTGATAAGTAATTCGTAAACTCTCCTAAGAGGTATTCGCCACCACGATCAGACCGTAGTGTTTTGATACTTTTACCAAGACGTTTCTCCACATCTGCCTTGTACTCTTTGAACTTATCAAAGCACTCAGACTTACGGCACATCAAGTAAACATATCCGTATCTCGAATAATCTTCTATAAAAGAGACGAATTATTCGAAACCACCTCATGCCTGGATAGACATAGGACCTCACAAATCAAAATGAACCAGTTCTAATACATCTTTGGCTCTATACTCCTTGGTCTTAAAAGGTCTCTTGGTAATTTTTCCTTCCAAGCAAGATTCATAGGTTGGAAATTTTTTTAACTCTAATGAACCCAAGAGTCCATCGGCTATAAGCCTTTGAATCCTACTCAAGTTAATATGACCAAGCCTTAGATGCCAAAGATATGTTTGGTTCATCTCCGAAGGTTCCTTTCTCTTATTGGATTTAGAAGATGTATTGTTAATTTCCATTTGTTTATTTATGGAAGAAATTTGATTTAAAGTACTTTAAATTACCAACCAATGCACCAGAACAGATAATAACCCTATTTCTCTTTATAACCACATTATCATTAAAAGAAACAGAATATCCATCCAAATACAGTTTAGAAACTGAAATTAAAATAGTTTATAACCACATTGTCATCGATCCGGCTGTTAGGATGTATACTAAAAGCCAAGCTTTTTGTATGAACATTTATTTTGAAATGAGAATCACATTGGTTAAATGTACTATATTTAGTAAAATGCAATTGTCCATTTAATTTATATTGTAGATAACATGGTGTATGGTGTCACACAGAAGATTATGTTATCAATTCCTTATCAATTATAAATAGTAGCTCACAACCAAGATGGGTTGGGACAAACCATTGGAATGGTTGTAGTGTAATTTGGTACTAGTTTATCTTGACTATAAAATTACACTAGTACACTATGTGTGTATTGAGCAGGACCGTTTGAGGTTATTCCTTTTATACTGACTAGATAAAAGAACATAACCTTTGTTATTATGGATGCGTGTACTCTTAATCCTGATATAATAACAAGCACATATACTTAGTATTTATTTCTTTGATTTATCAATGGGTGAGTTTATTTGTTAAATCAATAGGCCCGATAAGTTGGGAAATAATATTATGGTGTGTTGTTGATTATAGAAGGAAATAATATCTAGGTTGATGATGTATCCTTGAGGAGCTCATAAGGATTGTCATGTAAACCCTGCAGGTGGACTTAGTCCGACATGACAATTAAGTTGAGTGGTACTACTCTTGGAGCTAAATATTAATTAAGTGAGTTGTCAGTTCATTTAATTAATGGACATTCAATATCTTAAACACAGGGAGATTAATGCACTCATGATAAGAAGGAGCCCATAATGTAATATGGGATTGGTGCGGTAGTTCAATAATAACTCTTTAGTGGTATGAGTTGTTATTGATGAACTTGAGTTGGGTGTTCGGGTCGAACACAGGAAGCTCAATCTCATCGGCAAGCCAAAACCAATTCCTCCTCTCGGTCCCTGCTATAGCCTCTATAAAGCCTTGCGTTCACCCATTTTGATTTTTTCTTCTTACCCAAATGAGGGGCCGTCCACATCCTTGCTTGGTGCCCAAGCAAGGGGCCGGCCAAGCCATGCTTGGTGCCCAAGCATGGGGCCGACCATACAAGAAGAGAAAAGGAAGTTTTGTTGAAAACAAAATTTTGTTAAAATCTTTCCTTTTATAGCTTTCTACAATGGATTAAAAGGGAGATTTCAATTTTGTTAAAATCTTTCCTTTTTTGTAGTTATCTACAATGGTTAAAAGATAGATTTTAATTTTGTTAAAATCTTTCCTTTTTTTTGTAGTTATCTACAATGGTTAAAAGAGAGATTTTAATTTTGTTAAAATCTTTCCTTTTTGTATCCAACCATTATAGGAATAAAAGGAAGATTTTGTTTAAAACAAAATTTTGTTATAATCTTTCCTTTATAGCTATTTACAATGGTTTAAAAGAGAGATTTTAACTTTGTTAAAATCTTTCCTTTTTTGTAACCATCTACAATAGCAAATAAAAGGAAATTTTATTAAAAACTTTCCTTATTAGCCACTAGCAATGATTATAAAAGAGGAGGAGGGGATGCTCACTAAACACAACCTAAGGCTCCTCTTTTATTCTCTTGTGTGGCTGACCCTTCTTCTATCTTCTTCTATTATCTTTTTTTCCCTAAAGGCCAGTGACATCCATCCTTTCTTCTTCATTAGGGCCGACACCCCTTTGGAGAAGACTCTACCTTGGTGGCCAGTTGCTTGGAGGAGAAGAAGAAGAAGGAGGAGGCCTCTTCACTTTGTATTCTTTGGTGGCCGAAAGCTTGGAAAAGAAGGAGGAGGTCAGGTGTCTTCGTCTTGGTAGATTGTCGCCCACACGACGTCCAAGAGGAGGAGAGGAATACAGTAGAAGGTATAACTAGTTAATTATTTCCGCGGTGTACTAGTTTAGTTTTTCTTTGTATGGATCCTGAAATACCAACACAAGAGGCTAGTGATTTTGTGTTTTGATCTTGTGCTTCGATTGAGGTCTCTTTAGTTAGACCTAGGGTTTACTGTTAGGAGTTTAAATATTCAATTTTTTTGAAAGGATTTGTCTAGGAAGTGGTGGATGATCCCATAACCAAGAAGGTTGAGTGCCTCACCAACGACCTGGAAGCCAATCCTTGAAATAGATATTTAATCAACTTCTGTAATATAGTTTAACTTCTGAAGAACACATTAGTTTAAGAACACATGGGTTGCTAGGAAAAGTTCTGTGCTTATACAAATTTTTATACAGGAGAAATAGAACGGAACTCCGAGTAGCACCCAACAATTGGTATCAGAGCTAGTTTTCAACCTCTGTGTGTTTGGTTTTCAGTTAAATTATGCACTTTTCATACATAAATTTAGGCTGGATAATAGTAGGATGTGCAAATAGAATAACTCTGTGGTTGCAGGCATCCTAGTTCCAACTATTATGGTCCTATTGTGTTTGTGTGTGATTGGACCCTCGGGCATGTTGAGGGCATTTTATGTGTGTACATGATTGTAATTATTAAATACAGCAGGAGCTATATTAACTTTTAGGATTTTACATTCTGTTCGATCTAGATTACATGTACATTCCCTTGTGGAATATAGGATCGATAAATGTAAAATTTTATTTTGTCGCTGATCGTATCCTTGCGAGGCGTAGTGCTATTTAAGAACCAGAGGCGCAATGAAAAAGGAAGCAAGATAGACATGATGACATGACCCGTTGGCAGCAGCTAGGGTTGGTGGCGCACGGAGGACAGCTATGGATAAGGCCATAATAGTTGGAAAATTATTTTTCATACTTATTGCCTTTTATGCTGATGTGCTGTGTGTGTGTGCATGTTAAAATTCCTCGTTTTAAATAACTAAGTGGGAGAGGAATTATTTAAATTTCACGATCTCCATTACAGGTTTGTAAGTGATGCAACAAGCTTGCGCGTTGGCTTTAAGTGCCTTCCTCCACTTTGGATGAGTTTGTTTGCGGATCACTAGATCAAACTTCCTTTATGGATGGTTATAGGAAATTATTTAGGTTTGTGTGATCTTCTCCATCTGAGTCAAACTTCCTTTAGATGTATTTAACTAATACAACAGGAGCTGTATTAGCCCTAGGATTTTACATTTATATTCGATCTAGACTTGATGTACATTCCCTTGTGGAATATAGGATCGATGTATGTAAAATTTTATTTTTTCTGTCGCGGATCGTATCCTTGTGAAGCATTGTGCTATTGATGGACCAGAGGCACAGCGGAAAAGGAAGCTCGATGGACCTGACGGTATAAACCCTAGGGCTGGTAGCACGCAAAGGACAGTGATGGAAAAGACCATAATAGTTGGAAAATTAATTTTCATATTTATTACTTTTATTTACTGCGATGTATGTGATGTGTGCTTGCTAGGTTAAATTTCCTCACCTTAAATAACTAAGTGGGAGAGGGATTAGTAGATAAATTCCACGGTCTCCATTACTGGTTTGTAAGTGATGCGACAAACTTGCGTGTTGGCTCTGAGTGCCTCCCTCCCCATCGGATGAGTTTGTTTGCAGATCACTAGATCAAACTTCCTGTATGAATGGTTATAGAAAATTAATTAGGAGCGTGTGATCTTCCCCATCGGAAGGGGCACAATCTTATTAAATGGACTAAGTATCAAGTAATGGTATACACTTAGGCACATTTAATAGTATCCTCCCCATTGGAGTCACTACTATTATTTGTGTGACCGAAGGAAAACCAACTATTAATTTGTCAAAAAGATAGGTTGACAAGATAATAAAATTAAAACCCCCTCTTACGAATGTTGGATTTTGTATACGTCCACACTATTGTGGCATACAAAATTCACGGTGTATGAGGTAATTTTATTTGTCAAGTTGACAAGAAAATAAAATTAATGGGAAAAACCCCTCTTACAAATGATTGGATTTGTATACGTCCACACTATCGTGGCATACAAAATTCACGGTGTTTGAGGTAATTTTATTTGTCATAAAGATAGGTTGACAAGGTTATTAATGGGTAAAACCCTTCTCTTATAAATGTTTGAATTTGTATACGTTCACACTATCGTGGCATACAAAATTCACAGTGTTTGAGGTGTTGGTGAATTTAAATGATATTGTTTTGAGGAATCAATATTATTTTAAATTCAAAGTTTTGATCAAATATTTGATCAAAGACAGGCCAACTATTAATTTTATTTGTTATAAAGTTAGGTTGACGAGATAATAAAATTAATGGATAAAATCTCCTCTTAAAAGATTGAATTTGTATACGTGACATACAAAATTCACGGAGATTTTTGAGGTGTTGGTCTTGACCAAATATTTTTGTGATTCTTAGGATTTCAAATGTTAGTCAATCCCCTAGCTGTTATACTATAGAATAGACTTAGTAGTCCCAATTATGATTGGAAACAAAACTTGGACTCTAAGGTGGACTGTCCTCTCAGAAATGAGAACAATAAAAGTGTATTTTATTCATTAGTTGTTGAAACATGTTTAGTGGTGTTATCTACCGGTACCTGGTGAGTAGATACAAGAGCCACTAATCATGTCTGCAATTCATTGCAGAGGTTCCAGGAAACCCGACAACTATATGAAGGAAAAATCACCGTTTACATGGGTACTACTGCAAAAGTAGCAGCTGTTGCAGTGGGAGATGTTTATCCTCTGATAGGAATAAAATATGGATTTTGAGAAATTGTCTTTACATACCAAGTTTAGAAAGAACTTGATTTCGGTTTCTAATCTATCAAAGAATTTGATATTCTGTCTCTTTGGATAACAAAGTTATTTTCAAAATAATAGGGAAATTTTCTATTCTGGTACGTTGGTTGACAATTTATAATCCAATAACTCCCACGATGCAACAAATGGAAATTAATAACACATCTTCTAACTCTAATAAGAGAAAGCAACCTTAGGAAATGAACCAATCATATCTTTAGCATCTAAGGCTAGGTCATATTGACTTAAGTAGGATTCAAAGGATAATAGTCAATGAACTTTTGGGTTCATTGGTGGTGAAAAACTTTCCAACCTGCAAGTCTTACTTGGAAGGAAAAATGACCAAGAGGCCTTTTAAGTCTAAGGGGTATAGAACCAAAGAAGTGTTAGAATTGGTTCATTCTGATTTGTGTGGACCGATGACTATCCAGGCAAGAGGTGGTTTCGAATATTTTGTCTCTTTTATAGATGACTATTCGAGATACGGGTATATTTACTTGATGTGCCGCAAGTCTAAGTGCTTTGATAGGTTCAAAGAGTACAAGGCTGATGTGGAGAAACGTCAAGGTAAAAGTATCAAGACACTACGGTGAGATTGTAGTGGCGAGTACCACTTAGAAGAGTTTGGGAGTCACTTATCAGAAGTTGGGATTCAATCCCAACTGACTGCACCTGGTACACCCCAACAGAATGGTGAAGTAGAACGAAGGAATATGACTCTTATGGAAAAAGTTAGATTAATGATGAGTTATTCAGAATTACCAAATTTGTTTTAGGGATATACTCTGGAAACGAAAGTGAACATAGTACCTTCTAAGTCAGAATCTTCTACTCCCATAGAATTGTAGAATGGGTGTAAGCCTAGTCTGAAGCATATTCGGATTTGGGGTAGTCCAACACATGTGTTGAAGGGAGACACTGATAAGTTGGACAGGAGTTCACTTGTTTATGGGTTATCCTAGAAAAATGAAAGAAGGTTTATAATCCTAAAAATCAGAAGGTCATTGTAAGCACCAATGCTCGATTTTTAGAAGAGGATTATGTAATGAACCATAAGCCCATAAGTAAATTTCTTCTTAAGGAAATAATAAAGGACATGTCTAATCTAGTACCAACAATACAAGATGAGATACCACAAGAAACTGCAACATGTATCACAAATAATGCACAATTACAGACAGTGCCTCGTCGTAGTAGGAGGGTTGTTAGGCAACCTGAAAGATTCATGTTTTGGGAGAATCTTTGGACTTGATCCCTGGTGAACATGAACCTGATCCCTGGATATATGATGAACTGCTCCAAGATAAGGATGCAGCATCTTGGCAAAGAGCAATGAATACAGAATTAGAACATATGTATTCTAATGAAGTCTGGGAGCTTATAGAATAACTAAATGGTGTAAAAGCCATTAGGTCCACAATAGAAAAAGAAGGACAGACGGGAAGGTTGAAACTTTCAAAGCAAGGCTTGTTGAAAAAGTTTTTACTGGTAGCCATGCTTAAGTCTATCTGAATTCTTTTATCTATTGTTGCTCATATGGATTATGAGATTTGACAAGTAGATGTCAAGACAACTTTCCATAAAGGAAGTCTTGAAGAAAGCATCTATATGAAGCAACCATAGGGGTTCATTGTAAAGGGCAAAGAGCATCATGTATGTAAGCTCAATCGATCTATGGACTGAAGCAAAGCTTCAGGGTCTTGGAACACCAGTTTAATGAAGTAATCCAGACCTATGGATTTATTTAGTTTCCGGATGAGTCTTGTGTATACAAGAAGTGTGATGAAAACGTGGTGGTATTTCTTATACTATACGTAGATGACATATTTGGTAGTTGGAAACAATATCAAAGTGTTGTCGGAAGTAAGGGTATGGTTGCCCAAACAATTTGATATGAAGGACTTGGGAGAATGCACATATTCTTGGGATCAAAGTAATAAGGGATCGCAAGAAAAGAATATTATGATTATCCCAACCTTCATATATCGATATGATCCTAGCTCCTTTTAGCATGCAAGAGTCAAAGAAAGGTTTTCTACCTTTTAGACATGGAGTAACTTTATTTAAAGAGATGTCTCCGAAGACATCAAAGAAGATACAGGACATGAAGGCAGTTCCTTATGCTTCGGCTATCGAAAGCCTAATTATACTTTGCATGAGACCGGATATCTGCTTTACCGTGGGCATGGTTAGTAGATATCAAAGTAATCCAAGACTAGGACACTGGACTGCCGTAAAGCATATATTAAAGTACCATAGGGGCACTAGAGATTATATGCTAGCTTACAAGGCAGATAATTTGCTTCCTATGGGTTACACAGATTTTGACTTCCAATCAGATAGGGGCAATAGTAAGTCGACCTCAGAGTTTTGTGTTTACTTTAGGAGGTAAAGCCATAACAATGGAGGAGTGATAAGCATAGATGTTTTTCGGACTCCCCATAGAAGCTGAGTGTGTGGCAGCCTCTGAGGAAGCCATAGAAGCTGATGTTAGAGTGTATACTAAAAGCTTAGCTTTTGTAAACATTTATTTTTGAAATAAAAGAATCACATTGGTCAAATATCTACATTTTATTTGTAGTTGTTCAATTAATTTATATTTTAGATAACATGATGTGTGGTGTCACACACAGAAGATCATGTTATCAGTTCTTTATAAATTATAAATAATTGCTCACGACTAAGATGGAAAGGAACAAACTATTGGAATAGTCGTAGTGTAATTAGGTATTAGTTTATCTTGACTAATGAATTACACTAGTACACTTTGAGTGTATTGAGTAGGACCATTTTAGGTAAGTTATTTTTATACTAACTTAATAAAAGAACTAGACCTTAGTTATTATGGAAGTGTGTGCTCTTAATCCTAATATAATAACAAGCATATATATTTAGTATTTATTTCTTTAACTAACCAAAGGGTGAGATTTAGCTTGATAAATTAATATGCCCGATAAGTTGAGAAATGATATTACTTATAGTGTGTGTTGTTGATTATAGAAGAAAACTGTGTCCTAGTAATCTAGGTTGAGAATGCCCCCAAGAGGAGCTCATAAGGATTGTTATGTTAAACCCTGCAGGTGGACTTAGTCCGACATGACAATGAGGTTGAGTGGTACTACTCTTGGAGCTAGATATTAATTAAGTGAGTTGTCAGTGACTTACTTAATTAGTGGACATTTGTTATCTTAAACACAGGGAGACTAACACACTCATGATAAGAAGGAGCCCATAATGTAATTTGGGATTGGTGCGGTAGTGCAATAATAACTCTCTTGTGGAATGAGTTATTATTGATGAACTTGAGTTGTGTGTTTGGGGCGAACACGGGATACTCAAGCTCATCGGAAGGCCAAAACCAATTTCTCCTCTAGATCCTAGTCATAGCCTCATTAAAGCCTTAAGTTCATCCAAATAAAAGCCCTTCTTGGTGTCCAAGAGAGGGCCGTCCCAAGGCTTGGTGACCAAGCCAAGGGCCGACCACCATCTTCTCTTAAGGGGTCGACCCCTTGCTTGGTGTCCAAGCAAGAAGGGGCCGGCCATATTAATTCAAAAGTAAAGGGGTGTTTTGAACTTTTAAAATCTTCTCTTTGTAGAAAACTATAAGTTTTAAAAGAGAAATTTTAAAATGAAAAACTTTCCTTATTTGAATTAGGCCACATGGTTTAATTGAAAATTTTAAAAGTTTTATTTTTTAACCATTCTCATGGTTTTAGAAAAAAGGAAGAGAAGTTTTAAAATTAAAATTTTCTATTTTTGTAAACATGTTAAAAAAGGAAATTTTTAGAAGAGAAGTTTTAAATTTTAAAACATGGTTTTAATTTTTTAAAACTTTCCTTTTTTAACATCCACTTTAAGAAAGAGAGCTTGTAAAATTTTATAAGAGGATTTCTTCTTTTGTAAAATTTTATAAAAATGATTTTTCCTTCTTGATGATGTGGCCGACCACCCTTGCTTGGTGCCCAAGCAAGGGCCGGCCAATCAAGCCACTCAATCCATGTTTGATGATTGAATCATTCAAGAGGAAAGAAAAGGAAAAATAAAAAGGGAAAAGGAAAAACAAGAGGAAGATTTTAATTTTTGTAAAAAGTTTTCCCTTATTTTCCTTGGGCAAGTAATATAAAAGAAGGGGAGGGGAGGCCTCATGAGATAACAATTCTTATTCTCTTGTTGGTGATCCTCTTGTGGCCCGCCCTCTCTCCCTCTCTTTTCCCTTTGCTCTCTTTTGCTCCTTGGTGGTGGTGATGGCTGAAACATAGAGAAGAAGGAGAAACTTTTTGGGTGGTGTTCATCTTGGAGGTTCGTCGCCCACACGACATCCAAGGCGAGGCGAGGAATACGACAGAAGATCTTGAGGTCATTAGCATCCAAAGAGAAGGTATAACTAGTAATTTTCTTCCGCATCATGCTAGCTATTTTTCTTTGTATGAATTCCAAACACAAGAGACATTAGATTCTAGTTTTTCGTATTTGTTTCGAAGTTGTGTTTTTTTATGTTTGTTTTTTGAATTTGTGATTCGATTGTTCCTTTTGGTTAAACCTAGAGTTATATAAGGAAATTAAATATTAGCTTTCCTTAAAAGGTTTTGTCTAGGCGGTGGTGGATGCTCCCATACCCAAGAAGGCCATGTGCCTCGCCATGAAGTCTTGGAAACCAATTTTGGAAATTAATATTTAATTGAATTTATAATATAGGTGGATTTGGATCAATAGTGTTAAGTTCCGTTTGCGATCCAAGTCTAAACCATTAAGAACAAATATGTTAAATTTGGAATCAATAATGTTAAATTCCATTTGCGATTCCTAATTTAACTTCTAAAGAACACAATAGGTTATTTAGGAAACGTTCGACACTTGTACAAAATTTTTGTACAGTGGAACCGGTATGATCTTCCTAGGATTAACCAACAGCTGAATGACTCAAAAACTTCATGATGGACTTAGACATGATTTCTGGTTTGCCCAAAAATTATTACAATTTATTGTAATAATAGTGGTGCAGTAGCAAACTCGAAGAAACCATAAGTCCATAAAGCAAGTAAACACAATAGAGCGCAAGTACCACCCAATATGAGACATCGTATAACGAGAAGAAGTTGTTGCCGCCTAGATTGCATCAGGCGATAACCTGGGAGATCCTTTCACTAAGGCCCTTAAGGCAATAGCTTTTGATGGACATATTGAAGGGTTGGGAATTAGATGTGTGGCAGGGTATATGGCAACATAGTCTTTTAGTATAAGTGGGAGATTGTTGGAATGTATACTAAAAGCCTAGCTTTTTGTATAAATATTTACTTAGAAATAAGAATCACATTGGTCAAATTATCTACATTTATACTAAGTGTAGTTGTTCAATTAATTTATATTGTAGATAACATGGTGTGTGGTGTCACACACAGAAGATAATGTTATCAATTCCTTATAAATTATAAATAGTAGCTCACGACTGAGATGGAAAGGAATAAATCATTGGAATAGTTGTAGTATAATTAGGTATTAGTTTATCTTGACTGATAAATTACACTAGTACACTCTGAGTGTATTGAGCAGGACCGTTTAAGGTAAGTTCTTTTTATACTGACTTAATAAAAGAATAAAACCTTAGTTATTATGGAAGTGTGTGCTCTTAATCCTAATATAATAACAAACACATATATTTAATATTTATTTCTTTGACTTATCAAAGAGTGAGATTTAGCTCGATAAATCAAAAGGTCCGATAAATTGGGAAATGATATCACTTATAGTGTGTGTTGTATATTATAAAAGGAAATTGTGTCCTAGAAATCTAGGTTGATAATATCCCCAAGAGGAGCTCATAAGGATTGTCATGTGAAACCCTGCAGGTTGACTTAGTCCGACATGATAATGAAGTTGAGTGGTACTACTCTTGGAGCTAGATATTAATTAAGTGAGTTGTCAGTAACTCATTTAATTAGTGGGCATTTTATATCTTAAATATAGGGAGACTAATACACTCATAATAAGAAGGAACCCAAAATGTAATTTAGGATTGGTGCGGTAGTTCAATAATAATTCTTTAGTGGTATGAATTATTATTGATAAAATTAAGTTGGGTGTTCGAGGCCAACACGGGAAGCTTAATTTCATCGGGAGACCAAAACCAATTCCCCGTCTCGGTCCCTATCATAGCCTCTTAATTATAGAGTATTATACCCACCCATACCCACCTTCTTACCCATCCTAGGTGGTCGGCCAAGCTAAGCCATGCTTGGAGCCCAAGCAAGGGCCGACAACATAAAGACTTGGATGGGATGAAGTGTGGCCGACCCTAGCTTGAACTCAAGCTAGGTGGGCTGATCACAATAAAATTAAAAGGATTTTACTTTTTAAAAATTTTCTTATGTGGATTCTATGGTTTTAAAAGAGAGTTTAAAATTTAAATCTTTCCTTTTATAGCTTTCTACAAAAGATTAAGTGAAAGGTTTGAAATCTTTTCTTATTTGTAGTTGAAAGGAAGATTTTAATTTTTGATAAAACTTTCCTTTTATGAAACCATGTTCATGATTTTAAAAAAGAGTTTTAAAATTAAAATTTTCCTTTTATAGTTTCTACAAAAGATTAAGAAAAGATTTGATATCTTTCCTTATTTGTAGATTGAAAGGAGATTTTAATTTTAGAGAAAACTTTCCTTTTTGTAAATCATTCACATATTTTAATAGAGAGATTTTAATTTATAAAAGTTTCTTTTTATGACCAACCATGAAGGGAATTTTTTAAGAGAAATTTTTATTTTAAAAATTTTCGGAAACAAATTAGGAAGTTTTAATTCTGTGTTAAAACTTTCCTTGCTTGAAGGATGAGAGGTGGCCGACCACATTGATTAAGGAAAGGAAATTGTTTAAATTTTCTTTAAATGGTAAAGAGAATAAGGAAGTTTTTATAAAACTTTCCTTATTTGCCAAGACCAAGGAATATAAAAGAGAGGGTAGAGGTGCTTCACCTCACAACTTAGTTCTAGTTTTCCTCTCTTCTATTTCTTTGGTTGGTGGCTGGCCCTTCTCATCTTCTTCATCTCCTCCTTTTCTTCTTCATTGGTGGCCGGCGACATCAACTTTCAAGGAGCTTGTTGGTAGCCGGATTTTGCTTGGAGAAGGAGAGAAAGGAGGTTTTGTTTCTAGCATCCCTTGGAGCTTGGTGGTGTGGCCGAACCTCATCTATTCTTGGAATAGTTGTGATGGCCGAAACTCACAAGAAGAAGGAGGTAGCTTGGGTGGTTCTCGTCTCGGTAGATCGTTGCCCACATGATGTCCGAGATAAGTAGAGGAATATGGTAGAAGACCAAGAGGTTGTTGCTTACAAAGAAAGGTATAACTAGTAATTATTTTTCGCATCATGGTAGTTTTTCTTTGTATGTGTAACGACCCGCCTTCTGGGCACTGGCTGTAAGGCCGATCGTCACAATAATGCTAAACTATACTGTGCAGAAAGCTGGGCTAATTAAAAATTTTACTCTACTAATGACCGATACAACTGATAAGAAAGGTCTAAAGACCTTCTTTGCTGGTGTACATATGCTAAGGAGGGGAAATTGAACATCCCAACTGAGCTAGGGACTAGAAACTAACTTCCCAACCACCTACCGGCCTGCTGATCGATCTACAGATCGATCGAAGCTGGGGAAGTTTCTGTTCCCAACTGGGTCGGTCGGCTGACCGATCCAGGTGTGGCTGGATCGGTCGGTCAGACCGATCCAGGCATGTCTGGATCGGTCGACTGACCGATCCAGGCACCCGAAACACCTGCAATCGCTACTGTATCGCGCTGGATCGGTCGGCTGACCAATCCAGGAGGATACAGTAGCATACTGTATTGGCCGATCCAGTGGCACTGCCCAGGTTCTGATCGGTCTGGAGACCGATCAGAGTTCTGATTTCGCCCGGGAACTCTGATTTCAGCACTTTGGCGTGCCAAAATCTCACACAACAATACTAAAATCAATGGAAATACATTCTAACAACTATTAACCAGCATTCTAACATAATTACTAACAAACTAAATGAATCTCCCATGATTTAAACACTCTAAGGTTCAAAATTGCATAAAAGAAGAAATACTAAGACTTCTACTATTTAAGCTTGCTAAAACCCCTGAGGATCTTTTATTCCAGTTCCTTCCACACACATCTTGATCGGCATTGACCTCCAGCCTCCGCTACTGGTCCACTTTTCCTTTACCTCTATCTGCAGTATAAGAAAAGTAGTATCTATAAGCTAAAAAGCTTAGTAAGAAACCATCTACCTCACAAAAACATGCAACGATGCAAATATGATTTTAAATCATGCTGTTTAAAACCTATGCTGGATATACTGAATAAACTAAGCATGGCATGACATATAAGCATACAATCATGGCATATCTAAAGCTGAACATATAAACATGTATAACAACTGCACATAAAGTTATCATGCATATTCACACGGAAAAACTAAGCTGGAGCGTGATACTGTAACTGAAACTGAACTAAGCTAAAACTGATCTTAAACTACATTCACTGGATTAGATTAAGAGTTTGAAAGCTAATATCATAATAAGTGAAAATAGTAATCATGCTGCTGTTTGGGCCCGACAACTGTACTTGCTATGCGCGCATCTCTAACTAGACCCGGGGTTGCAAATCCCGAATTTAGTAGAGCTACTAGGTTATCTAAACCTAGGGACCGACTATGGGAGCCCAGCCCAATGGATATCTAATCCAGTACAGTGCCAACTGAAAAGTAAAATACTGAGTATAGCTAAACTGTTCTAAATAGCTATTTCTAGGTTATCTGAACCTAGAGCTAGGTTGTCTGAACCTAGAGGCGACTGTGGGAGCCCACCCATTGGACCGTAGTCCCATATAAGCTAGGATAACTGATTTACTGATTTAGATGCTTCTAATGCATTCAACTGTGCTAATAAAAATACCTAGGTTGCATTTTTTTCTAAGCTAGTTATTTAATCGACCACCTAGTGTGCTTTAACTCCCCTCTTTATTAGGGAGACTACCTTTAGGCACCCAACAGCATCTAAACCTCCAACTGAAGGAGAAAAGACGTGTCCGGCCCATCTAAAGGTACTCACTAAATCCCTAAACCTGCGAGGAAGGTTAAATACACCCTATATGTCGAAAACATGCGCATATAACTAAACTAATGCACAGAAAATCAAACGGTAGCTATTATACTGCAGGTGAGGGGTTTCTTACCTCCTGTTCGTAATTTCTTACGATTCTATTCGCTAGAATTCCGGTGGAGATGACCTTCTCGACGATCCGCTCACGTCTTTGCGTTCCTCTCGCGGAGAAGAACCTCTTTCGTGTTGGAGTCGTCGCCGGAAGATGACCGAGAGTCCTTGGGGCTTGGGCGCCGAGAGAGGAGGAAGAGGAAGGTGTCGACGTGAGGCTTTGGAGAGGAAGGGTTTTGCCGAACCAATAAAAGAAATAACCCAAACCCCACTTAAACCTTCTATTTATATTAAGTGGTAATTCCGGCCCAACTCTAATATAAATTAAATCGTCTCCCTTTCCTTTCAGCACGACCCTGTTGGGTTCACCAGTTACTAGCATTATCCCTTACACCATAGGTCTCGGGTTCGATTCCCGCCTAAGCTATTTTATTCTTTTAATTATTTTTGCTACTTCCGCTACTCGGAAAATTCCGAAAAAATATCTAAAAATTCCAGAAAAATCATAGAATAATTCTAATGCAAGTTTGAGAATTTTCGGGCGTTACAGTATGAATTCCAAACACAAGAGGCATATAATTCTAGGTTTCGAATTTATGATTCAAGTTTGTGTTTTTTTTAGTTTTTTGAATTTGTGATTCGATTGTTCTTTTTAGTTAAACCTAGAGTTATATAAGGAAATTAAATATTAGGTTTCTTTAAAAGGTATGTCTAGGCGGTGGTGGATGATCCCATACCCAAGAAGGCCTAATGTCTCACCATGCAGTCCTGGAAGCAAATTATGGAAATTAATATTTAATTAAATTTATAACATAGGTGGATTTGGATCAATAATGTTAAGCATCGTTTGCGATCCAAGTCTAAACCATTAAGAACAGATAAGTTAAATTTGGAATCAATAATGTTAAGTTCCGTTTGCGATTCCGAATTTAATTTCTAAAGAACACAATAGGTTGTTAGGAAAGGTTCAGGACTTGTACAAAATTTTTGTACAGTGGAACCGGTACAATCTTCCTAGGACCAACCAACACTTTTTGATTTTTAGGACTATAAACTGTTAGAGTGTATACTAAAAGCCTAGCTTTTGTAAACATTTATTTTTGAAATAAGGAATCACATTGGTCAATATCTATATTTATTTGTTAAATGTAATTTGTTCAATTAATTTATATTGTAGATAACATGGTGTGTGGTGTCACACACAGAAGATCATGTTATCGGTTATTTATAAATTATAAACAGTTGCTCGCGACTAAGATGGAAAGGAACAAACCATTGGAATAGTCGTAGTGTAATTAAATATTAGTTTATCTTGACTAATAAATTACACTAGTACACTCTAAGTGTATTGAGTAGGACCATTTTTAGGTAAGTTCTTTTTGTACTGACTTTATAAAAGAACTAGACCTTGGTTATTATGGAAGTGTGTGCTCTTAATCCTAATATAATAAAAAGCACATATATTTAGTATTTATTTCTTTAACTTATCAAAGGGTGAGATTTAGCTCGATAAATCAATAGGTCCGATAAGTTGGGAAATGATACTACTTATAGTGTGTGTTGTTGATTATAAAAGGAATTTGTGTCCTAGTTTTCTAGGTTGAGAATGTCCCCAAGAGGAGCTCATAAGGATTGTCATGTTAAACCCTACAGGTGGACTTAGTCCGACATGACGATGAAGTTGAGTGGTACTACTCTCAGAGATAAATATTAATTTAGTGAGTTGTCAGTAACTTACTTAATTAGTGGATATTCATTATCTTAAACATAGGGAGACTAACACACTCATAATAAGAAGGAGCCCATAATGTAATTTGGGATTGGTGCGGTAGTGCGGTAATAACTCTCTAGTGGAATGAGTTATTATCGATGAACTTGAGTTGTGTGTTTGGGGCAAACACGGGATACTCAAGCTCATCGGAAGGCCAAAACCAATTTCTTTTTTAGGTCCCTGTCGTAGCCTCATTATAGCCTCAAGTCCATTCAAATGTAAGGCTCTTCTTAGTGTCCAAGAAGTGGGCCGGTCCAATGCTTGGTGACCAAGCAAGGGCTGGCCACATCCTCTTCTATAGGGGCTGACCCTTTGCTTGGTGACCAAGCATGAAGGGGCCGACCACAATAATTCAAAAAGGGAGGGTTATTTTGAATTTTAAAATTATTCTCTTTGTAGAAAACTATAAGTTTTAAAAGAGAGATTTTAATTTTCAAAACATTCTTTATTTGAATTAGGCCACATGTTTTAATAGAGAGTTTTAAAAGTTTTAAAACTTTCCTTTTTTAACCATCCTCATGGTTTAAGAAAAAAGGAAGATAAGTTTTAAAATTAAAATTTTCTATCATCATATTAAAAAAGGAAATTTTATAAGAGAAGTTTAAAATTTTAAAACATGGTTTTAATTTTTAGAACTTTCCTTTTTTAACTCCTACTTTAGGAAAGAGAGCTTGTAAATTTTTTAAGAGGATTTCTTCTTGTAAAATTTTGAAAATATATTTCCTTATTCTTGATGTGGTGGCCGGCCACCTTGCTTGGAGCCCAAGCAAGGGGCCGACCAATTATAAAAATAAATCATCATCTAATTAATTTGGTGATTGATTCAATCAAGAGGAAAGAAAAGGAAAAATTAAAAGGGAAAAGGAAAAGCTTGAGGAAGATTTTAATTTTTGTAAAAATTCTTCCCTTATTTTTCTTGGGCAACTAATATAAAAGAAGGGGTGAGGAGGCTTCATGAGACACAATTCTTATTCTCTTGCTTGGAGAACCTCAAGTGGCCGACCCTCTCCCTCTCCCTTCTCTTTTGCCTTTTGCTCTCTTCTCCTTGGTGGTGGTGGTGGCTGGATTTTAGAAGAAGAGGAAGAAGCTTTTGGGTGATGTTCATCTTGGAGGATCGTCGCCCACACGACGTCCAAGGCGAGGCGAGGAATACGGCAGAAGATCTTGAGGTCATTAGCTTACAAAGAGAAGGTATAACTAGTAGTTTTCTTCCGCATCATACTAGTTATTTTCTTTGTAAGAATTCTAAATACAAGAGGCAATTAGATCTAGTTTATCAAATTTATTTTTTGAGTTTGTGTTTTCTTCTTTTTCCAATTTGTGATTCGATTGTTCTTTTTGGTTAACCTAGAGTTATTTAAGGAAATTAAATATTAGTTTTCCTTAAAAGGCTTTGACTAGGTGGTGGTGGTTGCTCCCATATCCAAGAAGGCTATGTGCCTCGCCATGCAGTCCTGGAAGCCAATTTTGGAAATTAATATTTAATGAAATTAATAACATAGGTGAATTTGAATCAATAGTGTTAAGTTCCGCTTGCGATTCAAATCTAAACCATTAAGAACAAATAAGTTAAATTTGGAATCAATGATGTTAAGTTCTTTCTGCGATTCCTAATTTAATTTCTAAAGAACACAATAGGTTATTTAAGGAAAGGTTCGACACTTGTAAAAAAAATTTTTGTACAGTGGAACCGGTGCGTTTTCCTAGGACTAACCAACATAAACGTCATTTCGTTTCACTAGGAAACCCCACAAACAAGTGAACTCTTGTTCATAATTCCAACTTATTAGTGTCTCCCTTCAGCACATGTGCTGGACTACCCCAAATCTGAATATGCTTTAAACTAGGCTTACGCCCATTCCATAATTTTATGGGAGTAGAGGGTACTATCTTAGAAGGTACTATGTTCACTGCCGTTTCCAGAGTATATCCCCAAAACGAATTTGGTAATTCTGAATAACTCATCATCGATCTAACCATTTCCATAAGAGTCCTATTCCTTCGTTCTGCCACACCATTCTATTGGGGTGTACCAGGTGCAGACAATTGGGATTGAATCCCAATCTCTAATAAGTAATTCCTAAACTCTCCTGAGAGGTACTCGCCACCACGATCAGATCGTAGTATCTAGATACTTTTACCGTGACGTTTCTCCACATCAGCCTTGTATTCTTTGAACTTGTCAAAGCACTCTGACTTGTGGCACAACAAGTAAATGTACCCATATCTCGAATAGTCGTCTATAAAAGAGACGAAATATTCGAAACCACCACTCGCCTGGATAGTCATAGGTCCACACAAATCAGAATGAATCAATTCCAACACATCTTTTGCTCTATACCCCTTCGCCTTAAAAGGTCTCTTGGTCATTTTTCCTTCTAAGCAAGATTCTCAAGTTGGAAAGTTTTCCAACATTAATGAACCCAAGAGTCCATCGGTTATTAGCCTTTGAATCCTACTCAAGTTAATATGACCAAGTCTTAGATGTCAAAGATATGATTGGTTCATTTCTAAAGGTTGTTTTCTCTTAATAGAATTAGAAGATGTGTTACTTGTTGCATCATGGAAGTTATTGGATTTAGAGTATATAAATTGCCAACCAATGTACCAGAACAGATAACTTCCTTATTTCCCTTGATAACACCTTTGTTATCAAAATAGACAGAATATCCATTCTTGTATAGTTTAGAAACTGAAATAAAGTTCTTTTTAAAACTTTGTACGTAAAGATAATTTCTCAAAATCCATGTTTTCTATCAGAAGATAAACATCTCCCACTGTAAAGCTGCTACTTTTGTAGGAGTGCCCATGTAGACGACGTTTTCCCCTTCATATAGTTGTCAGGTTTCCTGGAACCCCTGCAATGAATTGCAAACATGATCAGTGACTCCCATATCTACACACCAGATACCGGTAGATAACATCACTAAGCATGTTTCAACAACTAATGAATAAAATACACCTTTATTGTTCTCATTTATGAGAGGATAGCCCACCTTAGTGTCCAATTTTTGTTTCCAATCATTATAATTGAGACTAGTAAG
Organism: Zingiber officinale; assembly: GCF_018446385.1. Classification (NCBI taxonomy): domain Eukaryota; kingdom Viridiplantae; phylum Streptophyta; class Magnoliopsida; order Zingiberales; family Zingiberaceae; genus Zingiber; species Zingiber officinale. The sequence continues at coordinate 36,543,437 of NC_055989.1, forward strand.
TGTATTCTCTAACATCTAGGGGATTGAAAAATATTTGAAATCCTAAGAATCACAAAAATATTTGGTCAAGACCAACACCTCAAAATCCCCGTGAATTTTATATGCCACGTTAGTGTGGACGTATACAAATTCAAACATTTGTAAGAGGAGATTTTATCCATTAATTTTATTGTCTTGTCAACTTATCTTTATGACAAATAAAATTAATAGTTGGTCTTGTTGGTTGCTACTCGGAATATCGTACTGGTTCCCCTGTACAAAAATTTTTGTACAAGTCCCGAACCTTTCCTAACAACCTATTGTGTTCTTTAGAAATTAAATTTGGAATGACAAACAGAACTTAACATTATTGATTCCAAATTCAACTTATCTGTTCTTAGAGGTTTAGACTTGGATCACAAAAGATGCTTAACATTATTAATCCAAATCCACCCATGTTACAAAGTTAATTAAATATTTATTTCAGAGATCGACTTCCAGGTTAAACATGGCGAGGCACTAGGCCTTTTTGGGTATGTGATCATCCACCACTTCCTAGACAAAGCCTTTCAACGAAATTCAATATTTAATCTCCTTATAGTAACCCTAGGTTTAACCATTAAGAACAATCGAATCACAAGATCGAAAAACAAAATAAACACAAAATCGAAACATAAATTTGATTGCCTAGAATCGTTAGCCTCTTGTGTTTGGTAATTCAAAATTCATACAAAGAAAACTAGCATGATGCGGAATAAGACAACTAGGTATACCTTTCTTTGTAGCTAAAGATCTCTTGATCTTCTGTTGTATTCCTCACCACCTCTTGGACGTCATGTGGGCGATGATCTACCAAGATGAATTCCACCGGGACCACTTCTTCTTCTCCAAGACTCTTGAGCCATCAAGGGATGCCAAAATAGGAAATTTTCTTCTCTTCTTCTTCCTTTCCAAGCAACCAACCACCAAGATGATGAATCTTGAAGAACCGCCATCCTCAAAGGAAGAAAACAAAAGAGAAGAGCATAGAAGAGATTCGGCCACCAAGGAATCAAGGCTTGTGTGACGCCGGCACTTAAAGAAACAATAAGGGTGTTGACCACACAATGAAGAGAGGAGAAAGCCTAGGTTATGCTATCTAATGAGGCACCCTCTCCATCTCTTTTATAATCCTTGATCTTGGCAAAAAAGGAAAGTTTAATTAAACATCCTTTTCTTCTTCCTATGGCCGGCCACATCATGGAGTCTAAAAAGGAAAAATTTTTACAACAAAAAATTAAAGCTTCCTTTTAAACCATAATGTCTACAAAAAGGAAAGTTTTAAACATAATTAAAACTTCCTTATTTGTGGTCTCTCTTTAAAAGAGGAAATTTTAATAACAATTAAAATCTCTCTTTTTAAATTTTCTATTGCACATGGCAATAAAGGAAACTTTTAAAAATTAATATCTCTCTTTTAAAACATGTAGACAACTATAAAAAAGGAAAGATTAATTAAAACTTCTTTTTTAAAACCATGGTTACAAAAAGGAGAGTTTTATCAAAAATTAAAATCTTTTCTTTTGAACATTATAGACAACTACAAATAAGGAAAGATTTTAACAAAATTAAAATCTCTCTTTAATATTTTGTAGATAGCTATAAAAGGAAAGATTTTAAAATCTAAAACTCTCTTTTTAAAACCATGAAGATGACTATAAAAGGAAATTTTAAAAATAAAATTTCTCTTTTAAATCCCTTTCATGAATGGCTACAAAAGGAAAGATTATAACAAAAATAAAATCTCCCATTAATCCTATTTGGCCGGCCCCATGCTTGGACACCAAGCATGGTTTGGCCGGCCACTACTTGGGCTCCAAGCCTATGCTTGGCCGGGCCCCTTACTCCAAGCAAGGTTGTGTCCGACCCATTACTTGGATAAGAAGTGGACTTAGTGGATACAAGGTTTTATAGAGGCTACAATAGGGACCGAGAGGAGAAATTGGTTTTGGTCTCCCGATGAACTTGAGCTTCCTGTGTTCGCCCCGAACACCCAGCTCAAGTTCATCAATAATAACTCATACCACTAAAGAGTTATTATTGAATTATCGCACCAATACCAAATTATATTATGAGCTCTTTCTTATTATGAGTGCACTAATATCCCTGTGTTTAAGATATAGAATGCCCACTAATTAAATGAGTTACTGACAGCTCACTTAATTAATATCTAGCACCAAGAGTAGTACCACTCATCTTCATTGTCATGCCGGACTAGGTCCACCTGCAGGGTTTACATGACAATCCTTATGAGCTCCTCAAGGGGGCATCATCAACCAAGTTTACTAGGACACCGTTTCATTCTATAATCCACAACACACCATATAAATGATATCATTTCCCAACTTATCGGGCCTATTGATTTAATGGGATAAATCGCACCCTTTGATAAATTAAAGAAATAAATATTAAATATACGTGCTTGTTATTATATCACGATTAAGAGTACGCACTTTCATAATAACAGAGGTTTTTTTCTCTTATATAGTCAGTATAAAAAAAAACTACCTCAAATGGTCCTGCTCAATACACTCATAGTGTACTAGTGTAATTTTATAGTCTAGATAAACTAATACCAAATTACACTACAAATACTCCAATGGTTTGTCCATTCCATCTTGGTTGTGAGCTACTATTTATAATTTATAAGGATCTAATAACATGATCTTCTATGTGTCTCCTCACACCATGTTATCTACAATATAAATTAAATGGACAACTACACTTAGCATAAATATAGGTATTTGACCAATGTGATTCTTATTTCTAAATAAATGTTTATAAAAAAACCTAGGCTTTTAGTATACATTCCAACAATCTTCCACTTATACTAAAAGACTATGCTGCCATATACCCTGCCATACATCTGATTCTCATCCCCTTAATATGCCCATTAAAAGCTCTTGCCTTAGGGGCCTTAGTGGAGAGATTATTATCCACGGATGCAATCTAGGCGACAACAACTTCTCCTCATTATACGATGTCTCGTATTGGGTGGTACTTGGGCTCTATGTGTTTACTTGCCTTATGGGCTCGTGGTTCCTTCGAGTTTGCTACTGTACCACTTATTATCACAATACACTGTAATAATTTTTGGGCAAACCAGGAATCACGTCTAAGTCCATCATGAAGTTTCTGAGCCATACAACTTCTATGGCTGGCTCAGAGGCTGCCACATACTCAGCTTCCGTGGAGTCCGAAAACATTTATGCTTAACACTCTTCCATTGTTATGGTGTTACCTCCTAAAGTAAACATAAAACCCCGAGGTCGACTTACTATTGTCCCTATCTGATTGGAAGTCAAAATCCGTGTAACCCACAGGGAGCAAATCATCTGCTTGGTAAACCAGCATATAATCTCTAGTCCTTCTCAGGACTTTAATATATGCTTTAAGGTAGTCCAATGTCCCTATCCTAGATTACTTTGATATCTGATAACCATGCCCACGGTAAAACAGATATCCGGTCTCGTGTATAACATAGCATACATTAGGCTTCCTACAGCTGAAGCATAAGGAACTGCCTTCATTTCTTCTATCTCTTTTGATGTCTTCGGAGACATCTCTTTAGATAAAGATACTCCATGCCTAAAAGGTAGACAACCTTTCTTGGAGTCTTGCATGCTAAAAAGAGCTAGGATCGTATCGATATATGAATCTTGGGATAAGCACAACATTATTTTCTTACGATCCCTTATTACTTAGATCCCGAGAATATGTGCGTATTCTCCCAAGTCCTTCATATCGAATTGCTTGGACAACCATACCCTTACTTCTGACAATACTTTGATATTGTTTCCAACTAACAAAATGTCATCTACGTATAGTACAAGAAATACCACCACGCTTTCATCACATTTCTTGTACACACATGACTCATCTGGACACTGAATAAATCCATACGACTGGATTACTTTATTAAACTGGATGTTCCAAGACCTTGAAGCTTGCTTCAGTCCATAAATTGACCAATTGAGCTTACACACTAGATGCTCTTTATCATTTACAATAAACCCCTCTGGTTGCTTCATATGGATGTTTTCTTCAAGACTTCCGTTAAGGAAAGCTGTCTTGACATCTATTTGCCAAACCTCATAATCCATATGAGCGGCAATAGATAAGAGTATTCGGTTAGACTTAAGCATGGCTACCGGCGAAAAAGTTTCCTTATAATCGATTCTCTCTTTCTGAGTGTACCCCTTCGCAACAAGCCTTGCTTTGAAGATTTTCACTTTCCCATATGTCCCTCTTTTCCTTTTGTAGATCCACTTTCATCCATTGACTTTTACACCATTTGGTGGTTCTACAAGCTCCCAGACCTTATTAGAATACATAGATTCTTTTCAGAATACATCATTCTTTGCCAAGATACTACATCTTTATCTTGGAGTGCTTCGTCATATGTCCGGGGATCAGGTTCATGTTCACCAGGGATTAAGTCTGAAGACTCTCCTAAAAAAATGAATCTTTCAGGTTGTCTCACTACCCTCCCACTACGACGAGGCTCTGTCTCTAACTGTGCATCATTTGTGACACGTGTTGTAGTTTCTTATGATATTTACACTTGTACTGTTGGTACGAGAATAGACGTGTCCTCTCTAATTTCTTCTAGGATAATTTCACTCATGGGCTTATGATTCATTACATAATCTTCCTCTAAAAATCAAGCATTGGTGCTAACAATGACCTTTTGATTTTTAGGATTATAAAACAAACTACCTTTCGTTCCTTTAGGATATCCCACAAACAGGCAAACTTTTGTACGTGATTCCAACTTATCAGTGTCTCCCTTTAGCACACGTGCTGGACTACCCTAAATCCGAATATGTTTCAGACTATGCTTACGCCTATTCCATAATTCTATGGGAGTAGAGGGTACTGACTTAGAAGGTACCATATTCAGAATGTACACTGCTGTTTCTAGAGCATATCCCCAAAATGAATTTGGTAATTCGTAATAACTCATCATTGATCTAACTATTTCCATAAGATTCCTATACCTTCGTTCTGCCACACAATTCTGTTGGGGTGTACCAGGTGCAGTAAATTGGGATTGAATCCCTGAGTTCTGATAAGTGACTCCTAAACTCTTCTAAGAAGTACTTGCCACTACGATCTTACTGTAGTGTCTTGATACTTTTACCATGATGTTTCTCCACATCAACCTTGTACTCTTTGAACTCATTAAAGCACTCAGACTTGCGGCGAATCATGTAAATGTACCCGTATCTCGAATAGTCATCTAAAAGAGATGAAATATTTGAAACCACCTCTTGCCTAAATAGTCCTAGGTACAAATCAGAATGAACCAACTCCAACACGTCTTTGGCTCTATACCCCTTAGTCTTAAAAGCATCTTGGTCATTTTCCCTTCCAAGCAAGACTCACATGTTGAAAAGTTTTCCACCACCAATGAACCCAAAAGTCCATCGGCTATTAACCTTTAAATCCTACTCAAGTTAATATGACCTAGCCTTAGATGCCAAAGATATGTTTGGTTTATTTCCGAAGGTTCCTTTCTCTTATTAAAATTATAAGATGCGTTATTAATTTCCTTTTGTTGGATTGTGGTAGTATTGCGTACCAGAACAGATAACTTTCCTATTTTTCTTGATAACAACTTTGTCATCAAAATAGACAGAATATCCATCCTTAAATAGTTTTAGAAATTGAAATCAAGTTCTTTCTAAAACTTGGTACGTAAAGACAATCAATGTTTTATTCATATCAAAGGATATGTTGGAATGTATACTAAAAGCCTAGCTTTTTGTATAAACATTTACTTAGAAATAAGAATCATATTGGTCAATATCTACATTTATTTGCTAAATGTAGTTGTTCAATTAATTTCTATTGCAGATAACATGGTGCGAGGTATCACACACAGAAGATTATGTTATCGGTTCTTTATGAATTATAAACAGTAGCTCACGACTAAGATGGAAAGGAACAAACTGTTAGAATAGTCATAGTATAATTAGGTATTAGTTTATCTTGACTAATGAATTACACTAGTACACTCTAAGTGTATTGAGTAGGACCATTTAAGGTAAGTCCTTTTTATACTGACTTAATAAAAGAACAAGATCTTAGTTATTATGGAAGTGTGTGCTCTTAATCTTAATATAATAACAAGCACATATATTTAGTATTTATTTCTTTGGCTTATCAAAGGGTGAGATTTAGCTCGATAAATCAATAACCCCGATAAGTTGGGAAATGATATCACTTATAGTGTGTGTTGATTCTAGAAGGAAACTGTGTCCTAATAATCTAGGTTGATAATGTCCCCAAGAGGAGCTCATAAGGATTGTCATGTTAAACCCTGCAGGTGGACTTAGTCCGACATGATAATAAGGTAGAGTGGTACTACTCTTGGACTAAGAAATTAATTAAAGTGAGTTATCGGTAACTCATTTAATTAGTGGACATTCGATTTCTTAAACACAGGGAGACTAACACACTCATAATAAGAAGGAGCCCAAAGTGTAATTTGGGAATGGTGTGGTAGTTCAATAATAATTTTTTAGTGGAATGAATTATTATTGATGAAATTAAGTTGGGTGTTCGGGGCGAACACGGGAAGCTTAATTTCATCGGGAGATCAAAACCAATTCCTTCTCTCGGTCCCTATCGTAGCCTCTTATTTATAAAGTATTATACCCACCTATACCCACCTTTATACCCATCCTAAGGTGGCCGGCCAAGCCTTGCTTGGAGCCCAAGCAAGGGGTCGGCCAAGTTAATCCTTGGATGAACCAAGTGGTGGCCGGCCCTAGCTTGAGTCCAAGCTTAGGTGGTCGGCCACATCATATTAAAAGGATTTTATTTTTAAAATTTTTCTTATGTGGATTCCATGGTTTTAAAAGAGACTTTAAAATTTAAATTTTCCTTTTTATAGCTTTCTACAAAAGATTAAGAAAAGATATGATATCTTTCCTTATTTGTAGATTGAAAGGAAGATTTTAATTTTGATAAAACTTTGTCCTTTTTGTAACCATGTTCATGATTTAAAAAGAGAGTTTAAAATTAAATATTTCCTTTTATAAGTTTCTACAAAAGATTAAGAAAAGATTTGATATCTTTCCTTATTTGTAGATTATAAGGAGATTTTATTTTTAAAGATAACTTTCCTTTTTGAAAATCATCCACATGTTTTAATAGAGAAATTTTAATTTCTGAAATTCCTTTTATAACCAACCATGAAGGGAAAAATTATTAGAGAAATTTTTATTTTAAAATTTCCGGAAACAAATTAGGAAGTTTTAATTTTGTGTTATAACTTTCCTTGCTTAGGAGCTATGAGGTGGCCGACCACTTGAGTTAAGAAAAGGAATTTGGTTTTAATTAATTAAATTTTCCTTTTCATGGAAAAGTAATAAGGAAGTTTTTATTTAAATTTTCCTTATTTGCCAAGACCAAGGATTATAAAAGAGGGGATAGGGGTGCCTTCATGGCTAACAACTCTATTATATTTTCCTCCCTCTCTTCCTTCGTGGTGGCCAACCCTTGCTTCTTGCTCTTCTCCTTTTCTCTTCCTCCTTTGTGGCCGACGACATCAACACAAGAGGAGTCCTTGGTGGCCGGTTCTAGCTAGGAGAAGAAGGAGAGAAAGGAGGCTTTGTTTCTATCATCCCTTGGAGCTTGGTGGTGGTGGCCGAACCTCACATCTCTTGTAGTTTTTTGTGGTGGCCGAAACTAGCTTGGAGCAGAAGGAGCTTGGGTGGTTCTCGTCTCGGTAGATTCTCGCCCACACGACGTCCGAGATAAAAAGAGGAATACGGTGGAAGATCAAGAGGTCATTGCATACAAAGAATGGTATAACTAGTAATTATTTTTCGCATCATGCTAGTTTTTCTTTGTATGAATTCCAAACACAAGAGGCATATAATTCTAGGTTTCAAATATGTGATTCGAGTTCGTGTTTTTTTTGCTTTTCGAATTTGTGATTCGATTGTTCTTTTTGGTTAAACCTAATGTTATTTTAGGAAATTAAATATTGAATTTCTATAAAAGGCTTTGTCGAGGCAGTGGTGGATGATCCCATACCCAAGAAGGCCTAGTGCCTCGCCATGTTTGACTTGGGAGCCGATTTTAGAAATAAATATTTAATCAACTTTGTAACATAGGTCAGACTTCGATCAATAGTGTTATGTTCCACTTGTGATCTAAGTCTAAACCATTAAGAACAGATAAGTTAAATTTGGAATCAATAATATTAAGTTCTGTTTGCGATTCCTAATTTAATTTCTAAAGAACCTAATAGGTTGTTTAGGAAAGGTTCGACACTTGACAAAATTTTTGTATAGTGGAGCCGGTACGATCTTTCTAGGACCAACCAACAATTGGTATCAGAGCTAGGGTTTGCCTCTGTGTGTTTGGTTTTCAGTTTATTTATGGACATGCCATATATAATTTAGGTAGGATAATAGTAGGATGTGCTAACTGTATGGTTGCAGGCTCCAACTATTATGGCTTACAGATATTGTGTGTGATTGGACCCTTGGACATGTCAAGGGTATTTTATTATGTGTGCATGATTGTAATATTAAATATAGCAGGAGCTGTATTAGTTATTAGGATTTTACATTTTTGTTTCGATCTAGATTACATGTACATACCTTTGAGCAATATATGATCGATATATGAAAAATTCTATTTTTGTCACAGATCGTATCCTTCCGAGGCGTGGTACTATTGGAGGACCAGAAGCGTAGCAGAAAAGGAAGCTCGATGGACCCGACGACATGAACCCTAGGGTTGGCAGCATGCGAAGAACAGTGATGGAAAATGCCATAATAGTTGGAAAATTAATTTCCATATTTATTGCTTTTATTTACTATGATGTGTGTGTGCATGTGATGTGTGCTTGCTAGGTTAAAAAATTCCTCACCTTAAATAACTAAGCGGGAGAGGGATTTTAAATAAATTCTACAGTCTCCATTACTGGTTTGTAAGTGATGCAAACAAACTTGCGCATTGGCTCTGAGTGCCTTCTTTAATATCAGATGAGTTTGTTTGTGGATCACTAGATCAAACTTCCATTTTGGATGACTATAGAAAATTAATTAGGAGCGTGTGATCTTCCCCATCGGAAGGGGCACAATCTTAATTAATGGACTAAGTGTCAAGTAATGGTATACACTTAGGCACATGTAGTAGTATCCTCCCCATCGGAGTCACTGCTATTATTTGTGTGACTGAAGGAAAACCAACTATTAATTTGTCATAAAGATAGGTTGACAAGATAATAAAATTAAACCACTCTTACAAATATTTGGATTTGTATATGTCCACACTATCGTGGCATACAAAATTTACGGTGTTTGAGGTAATTTTATTTGTCATAAAGATAGATTGACAAGGTTATTAATGGGTAAAACCCTCCTCTTACAAATGTTTGATTTTGTATATGTCCACACTATCGTGGCATGCATAATTCACGGTGTTTGAGGTGTTGGTGAGTTTAAATAATATTATTTTGAGGAATCAATATTATTTGAAATTCAAAATTTTGACCAAATATTTGATCAGAGATAGACCAACTATTAATTTTATTTGTCATAAAGTTAGGTTGACGAGATAATAAAATTAATGGACAAAATCTCCTCTTTGATTTTGTATACGTCCACACTATCGTGACATACAAAATTAATGGGGATTTTAAGTTGTTGGTCTTGACCAAATATTTTTGTGATTCTTAGGATTTCAAATGTTTATCAATCCCCTAGTTGTTATACTATAGAATAGACTTAGTTGTCTCAATTATAATGATTGGAAATAAGACTTGGACATTAAGATAGACTATCCTCTCAAAATTGAGAACAATATAGGTGTATTTTATTCATTAGTTGTTGAAACATGTTTAGTAGTGTTATCTACCAGTACCTGGTGTGTAGATACGAGTAGCCACTGATCATGTCTGTAATTCATTGCAAGGTTCCAAGAAACTCGACAACTACATGAAAGGGAAAACACTGTCTACATGGGCACTACTGCAAAAGTAGCAGCTGTTGCAGTGGGAGATGTTTATCCTCTGATAGGAATAAAATATGGATTTTAAGAAATTTTCTTTACGTACCAAGTTTAGAAAGAACTAGTTTTCAGTTTTCAATCTATTCAAAGAACTTGATATTCTGCCTCTTTTAATAACAAAGTTGTTATCAAGAAAAAGAGGAAAATTATCTGTTTTGGTACATTAGTTGACAATTTATAAATCCAATAACTCCCACGATGCAACAAATAGAAATTAATAACATATCTTCTAACTCTAATAAGAGAAACAACCTTCGAAAATGAACCAATCATATCTTTGGCATCTAAGGCTAGGTTATATTAACTTAAGTAGGATTCAAAGGATAATAGTGAATGAACTTTTGGGTTCATTGGTAGTGGAAATCTTTCCAACCTGCGAGTCTTACTTGGAAGGAAAAATAACCAAGAAGTTTTTTAAGTCTAAGGGGTAAAGAGTCAAAGAAGTGTTGGAATTGGTTCATTCTGATTTGTGAGCACCTATGACTATCTAGGCAAGAGGTGATTTTGAATATTTCATCTATTTTATAGATGACTATCCGAGATACGGGTATATTTACTTGATGCGCCGCAAGTCTAAATACTTTGATAAGTTCAATGAGTACAGAGCTGATGCAGAGAAACGTCAAGGTAAAAGTATCAAAACACTGCGGTGAGATCGTAGTGGCAAGTACCTCTTAGGAGAGTTTAGGAGACACTTATCAGAAGTCAGAATTAAATCCCAACTGACTGCACCTGGTACACCCCAATAGAATGGTGTGGCAGAAAGAAGGTATTGGACTCTTATAGAAATAATTAGATCGATGATGAGTTATTACCAAATTCGTTTTGAGGATATACTCTGGAAACGGAAGTGAACATAGTACCTTCTAAATCAAAACCCTCTACTCCCATAGAATATGCTTTGGATTTGGGGTAGTCCAGCACATGTGCTGAAGGGAGACACTAATAAGTTGGAATTAAGAACAAGAGTTCACTTGTTTATGGGTTATCTTAGAGAAACGAAAGGAGGTTTATAGTCCTAAAAATTAGAAGGTCATTGTTAGCACCAATGCCCGATTTTTAGAAAAGGACTATGTAATGAACCACATGTCCATAAGTAAATTTGTTCTTAAGGAAATAATAAAGGACACGTCTAATCTAGTACCAACTATACAAGATGAGATATCACAAGAAACTGTAACACATATCACAAATGATACACAATTGGACAAAGTGCCTCATCGTAGTGGGAGGGTTGTTAGGCAACCTAAAAGATTCATGTTTTGGGAGAGTTTTTGGACTTGATCCCTGATGAACATGAACCTGATTCCCGGACATATGATGAATACTCCAAGATAAAGATGTAGCATCTTGGCAAAGAGTAATGAATACTGAGCTTATAGAACCACCAAATAGTGTAAACGCCACTGACTGAAAATAAGTCTACAATAGAAAACGAGGGACAGATGGGAAGGTGGAAACTTTCAAAGCAAGGCTTGTTGAAAAAGGGAAACCTTTTACCAGTAGCCATGCTTAAGTCTATCCGGATTCTTGTATCTATTGTTGCTCATATTGATTATGAGATTTGAAAAGTGGATGTCAAGACAGCTTTCCTTAATGAAAGTCTTGAAGAAAGCATCCATATAAAGCAATCAGAGGGGTTCATTGCAAAGGGCAAAGAGCATCTAGTATGTAAGCTCAATCGGTCTATTTATGGACTGAAGCAAAGCTTCAAGGTCTTGGAACATCTGGTTTAATGAAGCAATCCAGACCTATGGATTTATTTAGTATGCGGATGAGTTTTGTGTATACAAGAAGTTTGATGAAAACGTGGTGGTATTTCTTATACTATACGTAGATGACATTTTTGGTAGTTGGAAACAATATCAAAGTGTTGTCGAAAGTAAGGGTATGGTTGTCCAAACAATTCGATATGAAGGACTTGGGAGAGTGCGCACATATTTTCCAGATCAAAGGGATCACAAGAAAAGAATATTGTGCTTATCCCGAGCTTCATACTATCCTAGCTCGTTTAAGCATGCAAGACTCCATGAAAGGTTTTTTCTACCTTTTGTGTATGGAGAATCTTTATCTAAAGAGATGTCTCCAAAGACATCAAAATAGATAGAGGACATGAAGGCAGTTCCTTATGCTTCGGCTATCGGAAGCCTAATGTATGTAATGTTGTGTACGAGATTGGATATCTATTTTGCCCAGGGCATAGTTAGCAGATATCGAAATAACCCAAGACTGGGACACTAGACTACCGTAAAGCATATATTAAAGTACCTTATAGGGACTAGAGATTATATGCTAGTTTACAAGGCAGATAATTTGATCCCTGTGGGTCACACGGATTTTGACTTCCAATCAGATAGGGACAATAGTAAATTGACCTCGGAGTTTTGTGTTTACTTTAGGAGATGAAGTCATAACAATGGAGGAGTATTAAGCAAAGGTGCTTTTCCGGACTCCACCATAGAAGCTGAGTATGTGACAGCCTCTGAGGCGGCCATAGAAGTTATATGGCTCAGAAACTTCATAATGGACTTAGACATGATTTCTAGTTTGCCAAAAAATTATTACAATTTATTTTAATAATAGTGGTGCAGTAACAAACTCGAAGAAACCATAAGTCCATAAGGCAAGTAAAACATAATAGAGCGCAAGTACCACCCAATACGAGACATCGTATAACGATGAGAAGTTATTGCCGCCTAGATTGCATCAGGTGATAACCTGGGAGATCCTTTCACTAAGGCCCTTAAGGCAAGAGCTTTTGATGGGCATGTTGAAGGGATACGAATCAGATGTATGACAGGATATATGGCAGCATAGTCTTTTAGTATAAGTGGGAGATTGTTGGAATGTATACTAAAAGTCTAGCTTTTAGTATAAACATTTACTTAGAAATAAGAATCATATTGGTCAATATCTACATTTATTTGCTAAATATAGTTGTTCAATTAATTTACATTGTAGATAACATGGTGTGTGGTGTCACACACAGAAGATTATGTTATCGGTTCTTTATGAATTATAAACAGTAGCTCATGACTAAGATGGAAAGGAACAAACCGTTGGAATAGTCGTAGAGTAATTAGGTATTAGTTTATCTTGACTAATAAATTACACTAGTACACTCTAAGTGTATTGAGTAGGACCATTTAAGGTAAGTTCTTTTTATACTGACATAATAAAAGAACAAGACCTTAGTTATTATGGATATGTATGCTCTTAATCCTAATATAATAACAAACACATATATTTAGTATGTCACTGTAACGACCCACCTCCTACTGTCTAGGCTACAAGGCCGGGGGTTACAATATGCTAAACTATTTTGTACGGAAAGCTGAACTAATTAATAGTTCTTCTATTTGTTATAAAATCTGGAATTCTATGTTCAGAGTACACTCCTAAAGTTGTACACATGCTAAGAAGGGGACCTAACCTTCCTACTTGATCAGAAACTGAAATCAGACACTTTCTTGTTGAAATCAGACTTTCCAATCGATCGGCTGATCGATTGGAGTGGTTTGATCGATCCACTAGTCGATCCAACGTGCTACTGTGCACGGAAGTCCTGTAACACCCATGGAGTACTTAGCAAGATTTTAGATATATTTTTATCATGAATAAAAATAGGCCTATTGTGTAAATGTGCGAAAAATAACAAAATAAAATAGAACCAAAAAGAGATGACCAAGGCTTGAACCTTGGATCTCTTACTAGATATATGTAGGTGTTAACCAATAGACCAAGAGAAGTGATTATTAAAGAGAGAAGTAACAATATAGTTAAGAGTAAGTAAAGAGCTTTTTCATTGAGAAGGAGAAGTTAGAGTTGCCTTCTCCCTCTCAAAAGAAAAGAGGATTCTTGCTTCCTCTTTTCATTAAGGAGAAATAAAAGAAAGAAGAAGGAAAAGTACATTTTTCCCTTCCTTCTCTCATGATGAATAAAAGGGAAATTAAAGAGGAAAACTCATTTTCTCCTCTTCCTCCTCCCTCCTCCTCCTCACCGTGACCAAGATCCCTCCTCACCTCTCCTTGCCGAAATTCAAAAAAAAAAAAAACAAAGGAGGACCCCTCTCTAGGAAGGCTCCATAAGCAAGATATTTCCCTTAAGTAAATCAAACAAGGAATGTAAGTATTCCCTCACCTGTGGTACAAGTCGCTTATGGTATTTCGAAAGATTTGAACTCTTGAAATTAAAAATAAAAAGAGAAGAAACCATGCTCATGAATCTTAGTAGGTTATGATATGAATTTAGTTAGAAAAAAATTATGTGTATGATGTTTTAAGCTTGATCTTCTTATGAATATGTTTATTGACCTTCTCTTTTCTTTTATAAGTTTCGGCCATGATGAAATTGTAGGGTTCATGAAGCTTAAAACTTAATTTAACATGCTCATGGACTTATTTATGATGTGTTATGAATTTAGCTAGAGATTCATGTTTATATGTTGTTTAAAAGTTTAACTCTTGCTTGAGGAAGTTTCGGCCACAATGGAATTTTAGGGTTCATGAAGCTCCAAAACCTAAGTTAGTATGCTCATAGATCTCCATATGATATGTTATGAAATTAGTTAGAGATTTATGTTTACATGTTGCTTATAAGTTTACTTCTTAGTTTATGAAGTTTCGGCCATGATAGAGTTTTAGGGTTTCATAAAGCTCCAAACCTAATTTAGCATGTTCATACGCTTCCTTGTGATATGTTATCAAATTGGCTAGGTATTCATGTTCAAAGGTTGCTTAGAAGTCTACTTCTTGTTGTATGATGTTTCGGCCATGAAAAATTTTAGGGTTCAAGAAGCTCAAAAAAAAAAAACCTAAGTTAGTATGCTCATAGACTTTTTATGATATGTTGTAAAATGTGCTAGAAACTCATGCTTATATGTTGCTTAGAAGTTCATTTCCTACTTGATGAAGTTTCGTCCATGATGAATGCTTAGGGTTCATGAAGCTCCAAACCCAATTTAGTATGCTCATAGACTTCTTTATGATATATGATGGAATTAGCTAGGTGTTCATGTTACATGTTGCTTAGAAGTTTATATTCTTGACTTATGAAGTTTCGGCCATGATAAGGTTTTAGGGTTTCATAAAGCTCAAAACCTAATCTAGCATGCTCATAGGACTTCTTTATGATATGTTATCAAATTGGCTAAGTAATTATGTTCATATGTTGCTTAGAAGTTTACTTCTTGTTATATGATGTTTCGGCTATAATGAGGTTTTAGGGTTCATGAGACTTAAAAACCTAATTTAATATGTTCATAGACTTCTTATGATGTGTTATGAAATTTGCTAAGTATTCATGTGTATGTTGCTTAGAAGTTATCTTTTGTTATGAACTTTATAACCTAGGATTCAAGAAAGTTTAAACTTAAACTTAGCAAGCCATGAATTTTCTTTATGATATGACATGAAAGTAGTTGCTGATTTATGCTCATATAGAACTTAGTTTCATGCTCTTAAAGGTTCGGCCACAACCAAGTTAAAAGGCCTAGGAAGCTTAGAACCTACTACCTATGCTCATGATATTCTTTATAGTTTATGATATGAAATTAATTTAAGGTTCACATGCTTATATGTGTTGGTTGCTACTCGGAAAACCTAGAGGTTCCACTGTACAAAAATTTTGTACAAAGGTCTGAACCTTTTCCTAGCTACCATGTGTTCTTTTAAATTAAATTTTGGATCGCCTGCGGAACTTAACACGTTTGATCCAAAACTTAATCTATTTGTTCTTTTAGGTTTTGACTTGGATCTCCTGCGGAACTTAACACGTTCGACCCAAGTCACCTTAAGTTATTAATTCCATTAAATATTAATTTCCATAATTGGTTTCCAGTACTGACGTGGCGAGGCACATGACCTTCTTGGATATGGGAGCAACCACCACCGACTAGACAAAACCTTTTATAGAAAGCTAATATTTAATTTCCTAAAATAACTTTAGGTTAACCGAAAGGAACAATCAAATCACAAGGAAAAGAAAAAAAAAAGAACACAACATCGAAAAACATATTCGAAATCCTAGAATCGTAAGCCTCTTGTATTTGGTATTATTTCCAAAAATAACTAGTATGATGCGGAAAGAAAAATTACTAGTTATACCTTTAAGAAAGACCTCTTGATCTTCTACCGTATTCCTCTTCTAACCTCGGACGTTGTGTGGGCAACGGTGTTCCGAGATGAGAAACCACCAAACACCTTCTTCTCCTCCTAGCTAGGTTCGGCCAAAACAAGAAAGCTTCACCAAGGAAGAAGAAATGCACCAACCAAGCTCCAAGAGATGCAAGCTTTCTCTCCTTCTTCTTCTTCTTCTCCAAGTAGTATCCGGCCACCACAAGAGCTCCAAGCAAGAGGGATGTTTCGGCCACCACAAAGAGGAAGAGAGGGAGAGGATGTTGGCCGGCCACACCAAGGAATAAGAGAGGGAGGAAAAATAATAGAGGTTGTACCCTTGAAGGCACCCCAACCCTCTCTTTTATATTCCTTAGCTTTGGTAAATTAGGAAATTTAATTACAATAAAATTTCCTTAATTTTCCTTGACATGAATTAATTGAGAAAAATAAAATAAAATTTCCCAATCAACCTTTTGATGGCCGACCACAATCAAAAGAGCAAATTAGGAGAGTTTCAATCAACAAATTAAAACTTCCTAATTTGTTTCCGGAAATTTTAAAAATAAAATTTCTCTTCAAAAATCCCTTCATGATTGATAAAAAGAAATTTCTATAATTTTAATTTTTTAACATGTGAATAATTTTCAAAGAGAAAATAAAATATCTTTCCAATCTACAAATAAGGAAAGAGATCTAATCTCTTTCTTTAATCTTTTGTAGATCCTTTTTAAAAGAGATATTTTAATTTTAATTCTCTGTAATAAATTAAATCTCCCACATAATAAAAATTAAAATTAAAATTCTTTTTAATTTAATTATGGCTGGCCCCCTCTAGCTTGGGTTCAAGCTAGGGCCGGCCACCCTAAACCATGCTTAGGTCGGCCCTAGCTTGATTCCAAGCTAGCTTGGTCGACCCCCTTTAGGTGGGTATAGAAGGTGGGTATAGGTGGGTATAGTACTCTATAAATAAGAGGCTACGATAGAGACCGAGAGGAGGAATTGGTTTTGGTCTCCCGATAAAATTAAGCATCTCGTGTTCGCCTCGAACACACAACTTAATTTTATCAATAATAATTCATTCCACTAGAGAACTATTATTGAACTACCGCACCAATCCCAAATTACATTTTTGGGCTCCTTCTTATTATAAGTGTGTTAGTCTCCCTATGTTTAAGATATCAAATGTCCACTAATTAAGTGAGTTACTGACAACTCATTTAATTAACATCTTAGTCCAAGAGTAGTACCACTCAACCTTATCGTTATGTCGAACTAAGTCCACCTGCAGGGTTTAACATGACAATCCTTATGAGCTTCTCTTGGGGACATTATCAACCTAGTATTTCTAGGACACAGTTTCCTTCTATAATCAACAACACACACTATAAGTGATATCATTTTCCAACTTATCGAGCTTATTGATTCATCGAACTAAATCTCACCCATTGATAAATTAAAGAAATAAATATCAAATATATGTGCTTGTTATTATATTAGGATTAAGAGCACACACTTCCATAATAACTGAGATCTTTGTTCCTTTATAAAGTCAGTATAAAAGAAACGACCTCAAATGGTCCTACTCAATACACTCTGAGTGTACTAGTGTAATTATATAGTCAAGATAAACTAATACCTAATTACACTACGACCTTCTAATGGTTTGTTCCTTTCCATTTTGGTCGTGAGCTACTGTTTATAATTTATAAGGTACTGATAACATCATATTCTGCATGTGACACCACATACTCTGTTATCTACAATATAAATTAATTGAACAACTACAAACAAATGTAGATAATTTGACCAAATGTGATTCTTTATTCAAAACAAATGTTTACAAAAGCTTAGGCTTTTAGTATACACTCCAACAATCTCCCACTTATACTAATGACTAAGCTGCCATTTCTTCTACCATACATCTGATTCCCATTCCCTCCACATGTCGATCAAAAGCTTTCGCCGGAAGGGCTTTAGTGAAAGGATCTGCCAGGTTATCCGCTGATGCAATCTTGGTGATGACAACTTCTCCTCGCTTCACGATATCTCGTATCAGGTGGTACTTGCGCTCTATATGTTTACTTGCCTTATGAGCTCATGGTTCCTTCGAGTTTGCAACTGCACCGCTATTATCACAATAAATTGTGATGTTTTTGGGCAAACCAGGAATCACATCTAAATCCATTAGAAAGTTCCTGAGCCATACTGCTTCTTTAGCTGCCTCAGAGGCTGCTACATACTCAGCTTCCATAGTTGAGTCTGAAACGTATTTCTGCTTAACACTCCTCCACGAAATGGCTCCACCTCCTAAAGTAAACACATAGCCTGATGTAGACTTACTGTTGTCCCTATCTGATTGGAAATCTGAATCCGTGTAACCCACAGGGAGCAGATCGTCTGCTTGGTAAACTAGCATATAATCTCTAGTCCTTCTCAGGTACTTTAATATATGCTTTACCGCAGTCCAATGTCCTTGTCCAGGATTACTCTGATATCTGCTAACCATGCCCACGACAAAACAGATATCAGGTCTCGTACATAGCATTGCATACCTTAGGCTTCCTACAGCCGAAGCATAAGGAACTGCTTTCATGTCCTCTATCTCCTTTGATGTCTTTGGAGACATCTCTTTAGATAGAGCTACTCCATGCCTAAACGGTATGAAACCTTTCTTGGAATCCTGCATGCTAAAACGAGCAAGGATTGTATCTATATATGAAGCTTGGGACAGACACAACATTCTTTTCTTGCGATCCCTTATTACTTTGATCCCAAGAATGTGTGCACACTCTCCTAAGTCCTTCATATCAAATTGTTTGGACAACCATACCCTTACGTCTGATAATACCTTGACATTGTTGCCAATTAACAGAATATCATCTACGTATAGTACAAGAAACACCACTACGTTTCCGTTACACTTCTTGTATACACAAGACTCATCTGGACACTGAATAAATCCATATGACTGGATTACTTCATTAAACCGGATGTTCCAAGACCTTGAAGCTTGCTTCAGTCCATAAATGGACTGATTGAGCTTGCACACTAGATGCTCTTTGCCTTTTTCAATAAACCCTTCTGGTTGCTTCATATGGATGTTCTCTTCAAGACTTCCATTAAGGAAAGCTGTCTTGACATCCATTTACCAAATCTCATAATCCATATGAGCAGCAATGGATAAGAGTATCCGGATAGACTTAAGCATGACTACCGGTGAAAAGGTCTCCTCATAATCGATTCCCGCTTTCTGAGTGTACCCTTTCGCAACAAGCCTAGCTTTGAAGGTTTCTACCTTCCTGTCCGCCCCTCTTTTCCTTTTGTAGATCCACTTGCATCCAACGGCTTTTACACCATCAGGTGGTTCTACGAGCTCCCAGACCTTATTAGAGTACATTGACTATATTTTAGAATTTATTGCCTTTTGCCAAGATGCTGCATCTATATCTTGGAGTGCTTCGTCATATGTTCGGGGATCAGGTTCATGTTTACCCGGGATCAAGTCTGAAGACTCTCCCAAAAACATGAATCTATCAGGCTGCCTAACAACCCTCCCACTAAGACGAGGCACAGTCTGTGGTTGTGTATCATGTGTGACACGTGTTGCAGTCTCTTGTGGTACTTCATCTTGTACTGTTGGTACTAAGGTAGATGTGTCCTCTCTAAGTTCTTCTAAAATAACTTTGCTACTGGGCTTGTGATCCATTATATAGTCTTCTTCTAAAAACTGGGCATTGGTGCAAACAATGACCTTCTGGTCTTTAGGACTATAAAATAAACCACCTTTCGTTCCTCTGGGATACCCTACAAACACGCGAACTTCTGTACGAGATTCTAACTTATCAGCATCTGGTTTCAGCACATGTGCTGGACTACCCTAAATCCGAATATGTCTTAGACTGGGCTTTCGCCCATCCCACAATTCTGTGGGAGTAGAAGAAACTGATTTAGAAGGTACTAAGTTCAGAATGTACACTGCTGTTTCCAGAGCGTATCCCCAAAACGAATTTGGTAATTCTGAATAACTCATCATCGATCTAACTATTTCCATAAGAGTCCTATTCCTTCGTTCTGCCACACCATTCTGTTGGGGTGTACCTGGTGCAGACAGTTGGGATTGAATCCCGGCCTCTGATAAGTAATTCCTAAACTCTCCTAAGAGGTATTCGCTACCACGATCAGACCGTAGTGTCTTGATACTTTTAACTAGTCGTTTTTCCACATCAGCCTTGTACTCTTTGAACTTATCAAAGCACTCAGACTTGCGGCGCATTAGGTAAATGTATCCATATCTTGAATAATCATCTATAAAAGAGGCAAAATATTCAAAACCACCTCTTGCCTGGACAGACATAGGACCACACAAATCAGAATGAACCAATTCTAACACTTCTTTGGCTCTATACCCCTTGGCCTTGAAAGGCCCCTTGGTCATTTTACCTTCTAAGCAAGATTTACAAGTTGGAAAATTTTCCAACTCTAATGAACCCAAAAGTCCATCGGCTATAAGCCTTTGAATCCTACTTGAGTTAATATGACCAAGCCTTAGATGCCAAAGATATGCTTGGTTCATTTCCGAAGGTTCTTTTCTCTTATTAGAGTTAGAAGATGAGTTATAAATTTCCTTGTTTTGCATTGTGGGAGAAATTGGATTTAAAGAATGCAAATTGCCAACTAATGCACCAGAACAGATAATCACTTTATTTCTATTAATAACTACATCGTTACTAAATGAAACTGAATATCCATCCAAAAACAGTTTAGAAACTAAAATTAAATTCTTTCTAAAACTGGGTACATAAAGACAATTTCTTAAAACCAAATTTCTATTTCTATTAAAAGATAAGTAGACATCTCCCACTGCAACAGCCGCCACCTTAGTAGCATTGCCCATGTAGACGGTAATCTCTCCTTCATATAGTCGTCGGGTTTCCTGGAACCCCTGCAAGGAATTGCAGACATGATCAGTGGCTCCTGTATCTACACACCAGGTGCTGGTAGATAACACCGCTAAACATGTTTCAACAACTAGAGCATGAGATATACCTTTGTTTTGGTTCCTACGAGGACAGTTCAACTTCCAATGCCCTGACTGCTTGCAGATGAAGCACTTGCCCTTCGACTTTTTCATTCCAGCTTTAGGTCCCGTACTCTGAGATTTATTCAATTTCTTTGCTGAACCAACTTGTTTCTTCTTCTTCTTTCCTTTCGGTTTAGAAATAGAACCATTTTCAGCATAGTGAATATGAGAATTGTGACGAAACAAACCTTCTGCTGCCTGAGGTTTTGTCAGTAGTTCCGCCAATG
This sequence comes from Zingiber officinale, assembly GCF_018446385.1. Taxonomy (NCBI): domain Eukaryota; kingdom Viridiplantae; phylum Streptophyta; class Magnoliopsida; order Zingiberales; family Zingiberaceae; genus Zingiber; species Zingiber officinale. The sequence goes on from NC_055989.1 coordinate 36,564,913, forward strand.
AATATACCCTTTTGTTCATATTGTAATTCAGGCGGAATTGCTCAAAACTTCTAGGTAGTGTTTGGAGGATCATATCGATCTGGGTTTCCCCATCAATTTCTCCTCCAAGGATCTATATTTCGTTCAGATAAGCCATCATCTTTAGGATATGATCCCTCACAGGAGTACCCTCTTGCATGGTGGCTGTCATTATCTTTCTCATGGCTTCTTGCCTAGAAGCCCGATCCTGATGACCAAAGAGTTCCTTGAGATTGTTCATAATATCATAGGCTGTTGGTAAATCTTGATGCTGATGTTGCAATACATTTGACATTGAAGCCTAAATATAACACCGCGCCATCTCATCTGCTTTTACCCATTTCCTATGATATTCAATCTCCTCTTGGGTAGATTCCCTAGTGAGTGCATCAGTACAAGGTTCAGTCAGTACAAACTTATAGCTTTCAGCAGTAAGAACAATGTCCAGGTTCCTTTTCCAATCTATATAGTTAGGACCAGTAAGTCTATTCTGTTGTAGTATGATGGACAGTGGGTTGAAAGTCATCCTAAAAATCACAAATAACTTTTGGTAAGAACTTTAAATTTAGAATAATATTGATTCCTCAAACAATACTATTTTAAATTAACCAACACCTTAAAACACCGCGAATATTGTATGCCACGATAGTGTGGACGTATACAAATTCAACATTTGTAAAAGGAGGGTTTTAACCCATTAATTTTATTATCTTGTCAACCTAACTTTTTGACAAATAAAATTAATAGTTGGTATCCTTTGGTCACACAAATAATAGCAGTGACTCCGATGGGGAGGATACTATTAGATGTGCCTAAGTGTATACCATTACTTGACACTAAGTCCATTAATAAGATTGTGCCCCTTCCGTTGGGGAAGATCACACGCTTTTAATTAACTTCCTATAGTCATCCAAAAATGGAAGTCTGTTCTAGTGATCCGCAAACAAGCTCATCCGTTATGGAGGAAGGCACTCAGAGCCAACGCGCAAGATTATTTGCATCACTTACAAACCAGTAATGGAGACCATGAGATTTATTTAAAAATCCCTCTCCCACTTAGTTATTTATAAATGAGGAATTTTAACTATGCTAGCCTACTAGACATGTATACTAACATGCACACACAGCACAATATAAAAGCAATAAATAGAAAATCTAATTTTCAACTATTATGGCTTTTATCTATGGTTGTCCTCCGTGTGTTGTCATCCCAAGCTGCTGCCATATTTGGCCACCGCCACCGGATCTAGCTGTCGCACTCCTAGTTCCGCTGCGCCTCTGGTCCTCAGAAGGTTCCACGCTTTGCAAGATTCGATCCGCGACATAAATAGAATTTTACAATTTTGATCCTATATTCCATAAAAGGAATGTACATGTAAACTAGATCGAACATAAAATAAAAATTTACATCCATCGATCCTATATTCCATAAAAGGAATGTACATGTAACTAGATCAAAAATAAAATCCTAATAAAAACTAAATACAGCTCCTGCTGTATTTTATAATACAATCATGCACACACATATAAATTGCCCTTGACATGTCCAAGGGTCCAATCACACACATAAAAACTATAAGCCATAATAGTTGGATCCTGCATCCACAAAGTTAGCACATCCTACTATTAACCTGCCTAAATTATGTATGACATGTGCATAATTAAACTAATACCAAATACACATAGGCAAAACCCTAGCTCTGATACCAATTGTTGGTTGCTACTCGGAAAACCTAGAGGTTCCACTGTACAAAAATTTTGTACAAAGGTCTGAACCTTTTCTTAGCTACCATGTGTTCTTTTAAATTAAATTTTGGATCGCCTGCGGAACTTAACACGTTTGATCCAAAACTTAATCTATTTGTTCTTTTAGGTTTTGACTTGGATCTCCTGCGGAACTTAACACGTTCGACCCAAGTCACCTTAAGTTATTAATTCCATTAAATATTAATTTCCATAATTGGTTCCCAGTACTGACGTGGCGAGGCACATGGCCTTCTTGGATATTGGAGCAACCACCACCGACTATACAAAACCTTTTATAGAAAGCTAATATTTAATTTCCTAAAATAACCTTAGGTTAATAGAAAGGAACAATCAAATCACAAGGAAAAGAAAAAACAAAAGAACACAACATCGAAAAACATATTCGAAATCCTAGAATCGTAAGCCTCTTGTATTTGGTATTATTTCCAAAAATAACTAGTATGATGCGGAAAGAAAAATTACTAGTTATATCTTTTAGAAAGACCTCTTGATCTTCTACCGTATTCCTCTTCTAACCTCGGACGTTGTGTGGGCAACGGTGTTCCGAGATGAGAAACCACCAAACACCTTCTTCTCCTCCTAGCTAGGTTCGGCCAAAACAAGAAAGCTTCACCAAGGAAGAAGAAATACACCAACCAAGCTCCAAGAGATGCAAGCTTTCTCTCCTTCTTCTTCTTCTTCTCCAAGTAGTATCCGGCCACCACAAGAGCTCCAAGCAAGAGGGATGTTTCGGCCACCACAAAGAGGAAGAGAGGGAGAGGATGTTGGCCGACCACACCAAGGAATAAGAGAGGGAGGAAAAATAATAGAGGTTGTACCCTTGAGGGCACCCCAACCCCCTCTTTTATATTCCTTAGCCTTGGTAAATTAGGAAATTTAATTACAATAAAATTTCCTTAATTTTCCTTGACATGAATTAATTGAGAAAAATAAAATAAAATTTCCCAATCAACCTTGTGATGGCCGGCCACAATCAAAAGAGCAAATTAGGAGAGTTTCAATCAACAAATTAAAATTTCCTAATTTGTTTCCAGAAATTTTAAAAATAAAATTTCTCTTCAAAAATCCCTTCATGATTGATAAAAAGAAATTTCTATAATTTTAATTTTTTAACATGTGAATAATTTTCAAAGAGAAAATAAAATATCTTTCCAATCTACAAATAAGGAAAGAGACCTAATCTCTTTCTTTAATCTTTTGTAGATCCTTTTTAAAAGAGATATTTTAATTTTAATTCTCTTTAATAAATTATATCTTCCACATAATAAAAATTAAAATTAAAATTCTTTTTAATTTAATTATGGCCGGCCCCCTCTAGCTTGGGTTCAAGCTAGGGCCGGCCACCCTAAACCATGCTTAGGCCGGCCCTAGCTTGATTCCAAGCTAGCTTGGCCGACCCCCTTTAGGTGGGTATAGAAGATGGGTATAGGTGGGTATAGTACTCTATAAATAAGAGGCTACGATAGGGACCGAGAGGAGGAATTGGTTTTGGTCTCCCGATAAAATTAAGCATCCCGTGTTCGCCCCGAACACACAACTTAATTTTATCAATAATAATTCATTCCACTAGAGAACTATTATTGAACTACCGCACCAATCCCAAATTATATTTTTGGGCTCCTTCTTATTATGAGTGTGTTAGTCTCCCTGTGTTTAAGATATCGAATGTCCACTAATTAAGTGAGTTACTGACAACTCATTTAATTAACATCTTAGTCCAAGAGTAGTACCACTCAACCTTATCGTCATGTCGGACTAAGTCCACCTACAGGGTTTAACATGACAATCCTTATGAGCTCCTCTTAGGGACATTATCAACCTAGTATCTCTAGGACACAGTTTCCTTCTATAATCAACAACACACACTATAATTGATATCATTTCCCAACTTATCGAGCTTATTGATTCATCGAACTAAATCTCACCCATTGATAAATTAAAGAAATAAATATCAAATATATGTGCTTGTTATTATATTAGGATTAAGAGCACACACTTCCATAATAACTGAGATCTTTGTTCCTTTATAAAGTCAGTATAAAAGAAACGACCTCAAATGGTCCTACTCAATACACTCTGAGTGTACTAGTGTAATTATATAGTCAAGATAAACTAATACCTAATTACACTACGACCTTCTAATGGTTTGTTCCTTTCCATTTTGGTCGTGAGCTACTGTTTATAATTTATAAGGTACTGATAACATCATATTCTGCATGTGACACCACATACTCTGTTATCTACAATATAAATTAATTGAACAACTACAAACAAATGTAGATAATTTGAACAAATGTGATTCTTTATTCAAAACAAATGTTTACAAAAGCTTAGACTTTTAGTATACACTCCAACAATATGATGTTGTAACCTAAAACTAAGCTTGGTAACTTTCGGCCAACATATAAAACTAGGGTTAGAGACCCAATCATGACTTTGCTAGGTGTCTCACATACTAGAATATGAACTAGGAGATGCTAGTAAATGTTTTCCATGTATGGTTATGGTTGCCTACGATAATTTATGTACTTAATTAAGGATGCTCATGAATTATGCATGATGATGACCCTTATGATATGTTTTATGTTTAAGCATGCATGCTTTATGATAAGACCAGTAACATGTTTGATTATGTATGTTATGAATTATGCATGATATGATTCTTATGATGACTATGTACTCAAGCATGTATGACTTTAAATATGTTGCATGCTCATTTATGTAAGCTTATGAACCAAGCATGATAATGGTTTTATATGATGGCCATGTCCCAAGAATGTATGCCTTATGATATGATAAGAAAATGGCAAAGAGTTGCTTCCCTTAAGTTGGGATTAAGAGCACTCTTCATGTTAAGACAAGAGCATGACATCTATGATGATATGATATGACAGTTATGATGATATGATATGCATGACATGTACTTTACTTTGTATGGCTTGTACCAAGGGTGGGCTCCATAAGCGCCCCTAGACCGACGGACTATGGACGGGTCTAGTAAAAAGGGATGGGCTCCTTAGTACGCCCCTAGGCCGACAGACTATGAACGGGTCTAAATCCCTAGTAGGTTCGGGGCTAGCTACCCTGTCCTAGGGATTGCGTACATTTATGTATGTATGTGGTACAAGCCGGACCCTCATGATGATGATATTATGTTCAAGTATTAAAAGATATGTTTAAAAACATCTTGCACTCGACATGGCATATGTTTTAAAAGGACATTTTGCATAATGCACCCATTCATATATGATATGATTCTTCTATGTTTCATGTAGTCTGATGATATGTTATGCTTCTCATGACTCTTCTCATATGATTCCTTTATTTATGATATGTTAGAAACATGGTTTATGAGGATATGTTATAATCAGAAATTATGCTCACATTTCATATTGATAGATGATTATGTTTTCAATGATGATATGCTTATATGATTATGCTTGAGATACAGTTTTTGTGAGTAGGAAGAATCTTACTGAGCTCATGTGCTCATAGCTTACTTCCTTGTACCACAGATAAAGGCAAGGGATGAATGACTTAAGGGAGCTACAGGAGAGGCAAGGAGGTGTGTGTGGCAGTGGCTCGGCTGAGACAAATAAAACGTGCTATAATGTTTTGTTATGTTTGACATGAACCATTGTATTTATGTTACATTCCAGTATAACTTTATGACATTTCCGCTGCTTTATGTTATAAGAAAGAAATTTTAAATAACCATGTATCCTGGAATAGTTAAGTAAGTAAGTAACCTCGTCCCTTTGAGTAGCAGGGAGGGCGGGCGTTACAAGTCCCATCTGGATCGATCTGCTGATCGATCCAGTCTGGACAATCGATCCAGAGATCGATTCAGAAGCTCTCTGTTCGCGGGATTTAAATTCCCGATCGATCGGCTGATTGATCCATGGACGATCGATCAACTAATCGACTCATCAGCTCTCTGTACGCGGCAGATCACCTCCCAATCGATCGGCTGATCGATTGGGAACCCTCCAATCGATCGGCTGATCGATTGGAGCTCTGATTTCTACTATTTCTGCTGCATTTCTCTACAAATCCATATACAACACAATTGTATCAACTTAAAAGCTTTACTAACTTACTAGACATGTCATTACCATCATCTTCCTAGTTATTTAACTAACATCAAGACAACTAGTGGTCCAAGCAGGATATAGTGCATACGTTCAGAATTCATGATACTTGACATCCTAAAAGTGCAAAAAAAATAACAAGATCAGAAATTCTAAGTCTTCAGACGGGCTAATTCCCCAAGGACCTTTATTCCAAGTTCCTTTCACACACATCTTTATCGCATTGCCCTCCAGCCTCCGCTATTCCATCTTCCCTTTACCTTTATCTGCAGCATAAGGAAAAAGGGAAACTATAAGCTTGGGAGCTTAGTAAGAAACCATCTACCTCACAAAAACATGCATTCGAAGAAATCATGCTTTCTTTTAAAAGATGCTATGCTGATATACATGATGAGAGTCATACTAGAATACTGAAACATGACAATCAACTACTAAACATAGCTATTTATTGTATCAACAAGCAAACTAAACCGATACATAAGCTAAGCTATTTACTATATCAATAAGAAGACTAAACTGAAGCTAAGCTGTATTCACATATCTGGTTTGTGAAGTTTGAAAACTATTTTCATAATAGATAAAAATACTAATTATGCTGCTGATGGGCCCGACAACTGTACTTGCTATGCGCGTATCCCTAACTAGGCCCGAGGTAGCAAGTCCCGAATCTAGTAGGGGTACTAGGTTATCTAAACCTAGGGACGACTATGGGAGCCCAACTCAAGGACATCTGAGAGTCCAATACAGTGCCACTGATAAAAGTAAAATACTGTTCATAACTGATTTATCTCATCTTGTTTTTACTAGGTTATCTGAACCTAGAGGCGACTATGGGAGCCCACCCATTGGACCGTATTCCCATATAAACTGAAGCAAGGTTATGTATGCTATTTAAAATGCATCTATGGCATTTAACTAAGCTATTAGGATGCCTACTGTGGCATCTAACTGCACTAGTAATTCTATCAAACACTTGGTGTGCTCTAAATCTTCTTAACTGAATGATCATGCATAAGACTGAACTAAAAGCATAAAAATGCACGATTAACTACTTATACTGCAGGTGAGGGGTTACTTACTTCCTGCGCTATGTTTTCTTACAATCCGATCGCTAGGTTTCCGGAGAAGAAGATCTCCTCGGCGATCCTCTTACGTCTAAGCATTCTTCTCGCGGAGGGGAGCGTCCTCGTGCCGGAGTTGTCGCCGGAAGGTGCTCCTACGACCCTAGAGGTGTAACCCTAGGTGTTCTTGGGCTTGTGCGCCGAGAGGGTGCGGGAGAGAGAGAGAGGTCGGCGGTGAGGGTGAGGGGAAAGTTGTCGATCAAATAATAAATTTCCCACTTAATTTCCCTATTTATATTAAGTGGTTAATACACCCCAACTAAACCTTAAATATAATTACTCTCCTCTTCTTTCAGCACACCCCTGCTGGGGCCCCTTGGTTACTAGAGTCATCTATAAGTCATAGAGTCCATAGGTTGCGGGTTCAATTCCCGCTGAGGCTGTTTTACGTTTTTATTTAATTTTGCTACTTCTACTACTCCAAAAATTATATACAAATATTCTAGAATTCTAGAAAAATAATAGAATATTTCTAAAATTAATTTGAGAATTTTCGAGCGTTACAGTCACGCCCCCAGAGGAGTCCTTGCCCGAAGAAATTTCGGCAGCATCTCCCCTGTATGGGTGACAATACGAAGCATTACTACATACAAAATATACATTAGCCACATACGGCTGGAACAAATACACAACCACGCAGTTCGGCTGGAACAAAATAAACACAACCACGCAGTTTAATAAGCCTACACGGCTGCAAGTAAACATGCACAGCGGAAAACACAAAACAATATGAACGTAAGACCAACAACGACATTAACAAAAATACCTGCAATCACCAGATTTGACTCCAAAACTCACATCGACTGATTGAAAAGAAAAATACACAGAATCAACATACCATCCAAAACAATAACAAAACCAAACAAAAAACTATCCTCGAGTGTGACGTGGGACAAGCAGCCGGGACTCTCCAAGCATCCATGAATCATCTACTGCTACCTGGCGAAAGAAAACCATTTTGTGGGGTGGTGAGTATTAGAACTCAACGGGTAAAGAAAAGATAGTGCATGAACATAAAATACAACTAAAAAGTGAGCTAAGAGTATACAGTCTCATAAGAGGAATAGTAGATACTAAAATAGAATCATAATAAATACCTATACCTGAAACCATATCCGAGGCTAGTAAGAGAAGGTCGAAAGTAGTACTAACCTGCTACAATACTGCTCATAACTACAGAGGTAATAAGTGAGATGTATCCATTTTACCAATAAATAAACCAGAGTCTAAACCCCTACAACGAGTGTATATCTCAACATAAGTAAGCAACAACCACATAAACTAGTACCAGTAGCAGAAGCAAGTAACAACAGCAAAAGTAGCAACAACAGCATTAGCAGATATAATGATAACAGCGTATGCACGGATGGTCACCCCACCCACCTCTCTGCACCACGACCCCTATATGGTCGAGAGGCCGAATCGATGACAACTGTACCACCTAAAGGCCGTCACTCCTCTCGAGTGACCGGATGGACAGGTGCTAAGTAGCTATCTAGGTACCAAGCGAAAGGGATCCCTACTGTTCACAACTCCAGCTACCACTACCCATGAGTGGCCGAGTGCGGCACGACAGGACATGAGGCATCTCCTCCAGCTACCACTACCCATGAGTGGTCGAGTGTGCGGCGTGGCCCGACGGGTCACTCTCCCACAAGGAAGAAGTGGTCGCCTACATGCATGCAATGACATGATGTATACAATGCAGCGATCATCATATAAACATAATCTAAAATCAAGTATAAGGTATGCTACATGAAGCCAGCATGCTAAATACGGTACATAAGTAAACAGCAAGCAAAACATACAAGGTTGGTATATAGAATCTGCTAAATATCATTGATAGCAACAAGAGACTGTATGGATATAAAAATGAATATCTCAAAGGTTTTGAGTGGAAGTATCAAACATAGGAAAAATTATGAGTGGAGTCAAGGTAAAGTAGTTCTTATCCGAAATAGCTCATGCACTAAGTTCAAAGAACTAAAGAATAAAAGTAAGAAGTACCCGCCTTATGTGTAGATCAAGCTAAACCATTCCTGCGTCGCGGTCGTCTCGAATCGAAGTCCTACATCAACATATTTATAGTTTCAGCTAATTCAAAGTACAATAATTAGCTAAATCCAATCCCCAACTTAATGAGAGAAATCCCTAATTAATAGATCATCAAAAAGGACCGTTCACCACATCAAAATCCTATCCAACCCAAATCGATTCAGTCCAAAATTCAAAAACATCATGAAGAAGCAAAAACACCCTCGGAACTGAACCAAAATTCTACTAAAAATTCAATCCGGTAGAAATGGAGGTCTGAAACCATCACAGAGGCCAAAAACCACACTGATCACCCACACATCCGCAACTATCTGAAAAGCCAAACAACATCAAATTGCCTCCACACAGGATCTACAATTATTCAAGTAGTAGGACACATCAAATTTGCATTAATACTAAATCCATGGCAATTCCAACTACATGACAAACTGCACCCTCACCTTTCGCAACAGATTCGTATTCGAGAACCCTAACACAGAGGATACACAAATCAGTTTACATACTCCCCAAATTCCTGTTCCAATGAATCAAAACCCTTTTCAAGTTGGCAATCATCAAAAACCAAACATCTCACAAATCTAGAACAGTAAATCGAGAAAACATTGATAGGAAACAAGGACATTGATCGGCTCATTTGCAAACCCACAAGAAGAAGCATTCATCCTATACCTACTAAGGGAAAACTACTTACTGGACAGCTCTTGTTACGACCAGAGGTGGAAGAGATCCGGCTGCCGACGCTAGGACAAGGAGAAGTCGGCCAGTTCTAGGGCACAAGGACAGCGGCGGTGTGGTGCTCGTGCGCGGAAAAGGGCCGACGATTTTGGTGAGGAAAATCACAAGGGGGGGAACTCGCGTGAGGAAGAAGATTGTCGGCAAGGGCAGAGGTGAGGGCGGCGTCGCGTGAGAGATCGGGGATCGACGGCTGTGCTTGCAGGAACTCGCAAGGAGAAGATCCAGCGGCGTCTTTGTGCTTGCGCATGAGGAGGAGAGACCGGCGATGCTTGGGCTCGGGAAAGAGAGGAGGCGGAGTCGTGAGGGAAGGAGGAGGTTAGGAGGAGGAGAAAGTTTTTCGACGTGGGCAGGAGAATAGTGCACGGAAGAAAATCTTATAACTTAGGGTTTTTAAAATTAAACCCTAGATACATTTCTCAATTAACTCCCACCTCCGGGTATTCTAAACAGACTTTTTCTCGAGCCCATAAGTGCATCCCCTCTAAATACGTCGTACGAGCTCTGATTAGTTTCAGAAAAATTTCTAAAAATTCCAATAAGATTATTTCCTCAAATAACCTTATTATTTAATTATTAATTGGATGTCCTATTTTACATTGTATTTATTTCTTTGACTTATCAAAGGGTGAGATTTTGCTCGATAAATCAATAGGCCCGATAAGTTGGGAAATGATATTACTTATAGTGTGTGTTGTTGATTATAAAAGGAAACTGTGTTCTAGTAATCTAGGTTGATAATGTCCCTAAGAGGAGCTCATAAGGATTGTCATGTTAAACTCTACAGGCGGACTTAGTCCGACATGACGATAAGGTTGAGTGGTACTACTCTTGGACTAAGAAATTAATTAAAGTGAGTTGTCAATAACTCATTTAATTAGTGGAAATTTGATATCTTAAACACAGGGAGACTAACACACTCATAATAAGGAGCCCAAAATGTAATTTGGGATTGATGCGGTAGTTCAATAATAATTTTTTAGTGGAATGAATTATTATTGATGAAATTAAGTTGGGTGTTTAGGGCGAACACGGGAAGCTTAATTTCATCGGAAGACCAAAACCAATTCCTCCTCTCGGTCCCTATCGTAGCCTCTTATTTATAAAGTATTATACCAACCTATACCCACCTTTATACCCATCCTAAGGTGGCCGTCCAAGCCTTGCTTGGAGCCCAAGCAAGGGTCCGGCCTAGTTAATCCTTGGATGAACCAAGTGGTGGCCGACCCTAGCTTGAGTCCAAGCTTAGGTGGTCGGCCACATCATATTAAAAGGATTTTATTTTTTAAAATTTTCTTATGTGAATTCCATGGTTTTAAAAGAGACTTTAAAATTTAAATCTTTCCTTTTTATATCTTTCTACAAAAGATTAAGAAAAGATATGGTGTCTTTCCTTATTTGTGGATTGAAAGGAAGATTTTAATTTTGATAAAACTTTCCCTTTTTGTAACAATGTTCATGATTTAAAAAGAGAGTTTAAAATTAAATATTTCCTTTTATATGTTTCTACAAAAGATTACGAAAAGATTTGATATCTTTTCTTATTTTTAGATTGTAAGGAGATTTTAATTTTAAAGATAACTTTCCTTTTTGGAAATCATCCACATGTTTTAATAGAGCAATTTTAATTTCTAAAATTCCTTTTATAACCAACCATGAAGGGAAAAATTATTAGAGAAATTTTTATTTTAAAATTTCTGGAAACAAATTAGGAAGTTTTAATTTTGTGTTAAAACTTTCCTTGCTTAGCAGCTATGAGGTGGCCGACCACTTGAGTTAAGAAAAGGAAATTGGTTTTAATTAATTAAATTTTCCTTTTCATGGAAAAGTAATAAGGAAGTTTTTATTTAAATTTTCCTTATTTGTCAAGACCAAAGATTATAAAAGAGGGGATAGGGGTGCCTTCATGGCTAACAACTCTATTCTATTTTCCTCCCTCTCTTCCTTTGTGGTGGCCGGCCCTTGCTTCTTGCTCTTCTCCTTTTCTCTTCCTCCTTTGCGGCCGGCAGCATCAACACAAGAGGAGTCCTTGGTGGCCGGCTCTAGCTAGGAGAAGAAGGAGAGAAAGGAGGCTTTGTTTCTAGCATCCCTTGGAGCTTGGTGGTGGTGGTCGAACCTCAAATCTCTTGGCCTTTTTTGTGGTGGCCAAAACTAGCTTGGAGAAGAAGGAGCTTGGGTGGTTCTCATCTCGGTAGATCCTCGCCCACACAACGTCCGAGATAAGAAGAGGAATAAGGTGGAAGATCAAGAGGTCGTTGCATACAAAGAAAGGTATAACTAGTAATTATTTTCCGTATCATGCTAGTTTTTCTTTGTATGAATTCCAAATACAAGAGGCATATAATTCTAGGTTTCGAATTTATGATTTGAGTTCGTGTTTTTTTTTGTTTTTCGAATTTGTGATTCTATTATTCTTTTTGGTTAAACCTAATGTTATTTTAGAAAATTAAATATTGAATTTCTATAAAAGGCTTTGTCGAGGCAGTGGTGGATGATCCCATACCCAAGAAGGCCTAGTGCCTCGCCATGTTTGACCTGGGAGCCGATTTTAGAAATAAATATTTAATCAACTTTGTAACATAAGTTGGACTTGGATCAATAGTGTTAAGTTCCGCTTGCGATCTAAGTCTAAACCATTAAGAATAGATAAGTTAAATTTGGAATCAATAATGTTAAGTTCTGTTTGCGATTCCTATTTTAATTTCTAAAGAACACAATAGGTTGTTTAGGAAAGGTTCGACACTTGTACAAAATTTTTATATTGTGGAGCCGGTACGATCTTTCTAGGACCAACCAACAGGATAAACATCTCTCACTACAACAGCTACTACTTTTGCAGCAGTGCCCATATAGACGGTATTTTCCCTTTCATATAGTTGTCGGGTTTCCTGGAACCCATGTAATGAATTGTAGACATGATCAGTGGCCCTCGTGTCCACACACTAGGTACTGGTAGATAACACCATTAAACTTGTTTCAACAACTTATGAATAAAATACACCTTTATTGTTCTCATTTTTGGGAGGACAACCCACCTTAGTGTCCAAGTTTTGTTTCCAATCATTATAATTTGGGACTAGTAAGTGTATTCTCTAACATCTAGGGGATTGAAAAACATTTGAAATCCTAAGAATCATAAAAATATTTGGTCAAGACCAACATCTCAAAATCCCCGTGAATTTTGTAAGCCACGTTAGTGTGGACGTATACAAATTCAATCATTTGTAAGAGGAGATTTTATCCATAAATTTTATTGTCTTTGTCATCCTATCTTTATGACAAATAAAATTAATAGTTGGTCTGTCTTCGATCAAATATTTAGTCAAAACTTTAGAATTTAAAATAATATTGATTCCTCAAAATAATATCATTTAAATTCACCAACACCTCAAACAACATGAATTTTCTATGCCACGTTAGTGTAGACATATACAAATTCAAACATTTGTAAGGGGAGGGTCTTACCCATTAATTATCTTGTCAACCTTAAATTACCTCTAACACCGTGAATTATGTATGCCACGTTAGTGTGGACGTATACAAATTCAAACATTTGTATGAGGAGGTTTTACACATTAATTTTATTATCTTGTCAACCTAACTTTATGATAAATAAAATTACCTCAAACACCATGAATTATGTATGCCACATTAGTGTGGACGTATACAAATTTAAATATTTATAAGAGGAGGTTTCACCTAGCTTTATAACAAATTAATAGTTGGTTCTCCTTCGGTCACACAAATAATAGCAGTGACTCCGTTGGGGAGGATACTATTAAATGTGCCTAAGTGTGTACCTGTTACGTTCCGTAAGTGTACGGAAATGTCGCAAGTAATATAAAAGATTATCGTATCCACATGGACTGGAATAAGCACTAGAAATATCTCAAAGCGAATTAGCTAAACAACTAATCAATTGGTTTCAAATGCTAAGGATGAAAAACAAATCTAAAATGAAAGATTTACAAACAAGGGTTTGGGGTTTGAATTATGATAAAGGGAGGTTCTAGGAGTTTTGGTTTCTTTGTAAGATCTCTTGAATGTATATGGTTTACCAATTCTTATTTCTCAATTGTCTAATATTTGTAGAAGGTTGTCGGTTCTCTCTTGCAATAAGATAACTGGCTTAGGACTGAAAAATGTACCTAAATGTGATCAATTAGATATGAACCTACATTGTCCTTACACAGGATTGCACCTATTACTATGCTTCCCTCGGATATCAACATAGAAGTTCATAGCTTCTTAACCCATAAAGATACACGAATTGAATCATAAAATCTATCCTACCCTCTTGAATATTCTCATTTCCCCTTTAAGGTTATCCCTCAAACATCCTTACACGGGCTTGCACCTGTCACGTGGATCCCTTTGAAAATTGAATGAGAGTTAATCTCTACAAAGTCTATAAGATATCCAAACAATCAATCAAGAATGAGAATTAAGCCCTAATCACATGTTAGCTAGAGCCCTAGAGCCAATCATTTGATGATTGTATTTTGGACTTATTGTATCATATTCTATATAAATAAAGGCATTTTGATTTTGGTTATTATACTTGCTTGTATTGGTGCCAAATAAACTAAGTATAATAATGTCCTTGAGTAGACGGTTCTCACCTATATCAATCGGTTAGTTGAACCGATAATGAGATGATATAGGGGACACTACTCTTAATCATTCCTAGTTAAGTATTAACATTCAGGGACAATGTTAATGCAATAAGACTAGCATGTAGGTCAACTCGATGACTTGATCTCACAAGTCATGGATATAGAGATATCAAGTTGACACATGGGTATAAATTAGAGAATGTATACTGAATGACCCGCCATGAGAAAGTATCATGGATTGTTATATGAGTGTCATATACTTTCTCATGTGGCTATTAGTATGACTACTAGTCCTTAGACCTGAAGTCACCATAGATCCCTACATAAGGAGTTATGTACTTTAGTTTCGTCAAACGTCACCCGTAACTGGGTGGACTATAAAGGCGATTACTGGGTATGTAACAAATTATGCAGAGGGATGTGAGTGATGTAGATGGGATCTATCCCTCCTATATGACGGGAGTGACATCGGTATTCTTGATAGAGTGAGACCACGAAGTGCATGGCCATGCCCAAATGAGTCAATATAGGATATTGAGCTCATTTGACTTAGTGAGTCTACTTGGAGTTCAAGATTTAGATTGGTCAGAGGATGACACGGTCTATGCCTCACATTGGCCAATCTAGATGTCTAGGATAGAAGGACACTTGTCATATATTGTGAGGAGTCACAACTAGTAGTCACAAGGTGATGTTGGATCTCAACATTCTTGTAACTTGGGTAGTAATGATGTGTTGCTAGATACCGCTCATTACTTATGCTCCTAAATGGGGGGCATTGCCAACGTTACAAGAACCTATAGGGTCACACACTAAGGACAATTAGATGGAGATTAGGTTCATATGATGAACCAAGAGGACTTGATTCATTTGATGGATCCAATTGGATTAAGAGTAATCCAAATTGGGCTAATTGAGTTAGACTCAAGTTGATTCATGCATACAATGAGTCTAATTTAGATTATGACTCATTAGATCAATCTAATTTAATGAATTAGATTCATTATATTAAGTTGGCTTGAATCAAATGGTTAGATTAGATCAACCATGGAAGAGATTTGGTCAAGTTTGACTTGACTTGAGAGGAAGATGAAAAGTCAAGTTAGACTTGACTTTATGCCACCTCATTGGTGAGTTGGCATTGATGTGGACTAATGATGTTACTCCACATCATCATTGGGTGCCACCTCATGGAAGTTACAAAGTCATTCTCTTTAATGGCTTCACATTAATGACACTTAATGCATTAATGTGGAGAGTTACACACATGATGGTGGCCGGCCACTTGAATGAGAAGAATAACTTTTCATTTTGAAAATTATTCTCTCATTCATTCCTTCTTCTTCCTCCTTGAGTTCTTCTTGCTCTCTCCCTCTCCTCTTCTTGCCGTGGCCTATCAAGGTGCTAGCACACCTTTATTTAGGTCTTCTCCACCTAAGTTGTCCGTGTGGATACTTCTATAGGACTTTACGCTTGACGGTCTAGAGATCCGGCATTTTGGACGAGCGGGATTCGCGTAGGGCGTGCATCAAGGGTATATACATCTTAACCTTTGTAGATTTAATGTAAATCAAAGTTTTCTAACTCGTGCTCGAAATTTTTCGAATTTTTCCTTTGCACGGATCCGGTGGCATGGGTGATTCGGGGTTTCCGCGACGCGAAACCGATTTTCGCGGCCCGAAAAACCCAACAGTGGTATCAGAGCCACGTGCGAAGCTTGTTCAAGTTTAATTTGATTTTTATGAAAAAATTAAAGCTTCTGTACATTTCTGTAAATTTATGATTTTTATAGTTTTAAGAGTAATATTTCTCGTAGAAGCGAAGCACAAGTGTTTATACACTTGTAGGCTTCGACTACCGAGAAGTTTTTCCCAAAACGGCATCGTTTCGACCCAAATCTTTTTGGGACAGCGGGATAAGGTGCTCTTGGATCGCTTAGGAGCAACTCGCGATGGTTAGATCGTGGGTAGGGGTACTTCCCATAACCCCGCAAGGGGATTTGCTCCGCGATTGCGCCCGAAAATGCTAATCGGGACCGCCGGGAAAAATTTACTTATAAAATCTGTAAAATTATGAAAAATTACAGAAAAATTATAGAAATATATAATTTTGAATTATATATTAATTTTGTGATAGTCATGGCCCAAAGACCCAATTCTATTGGAAAATTATATTGTAATTCATAATACGGCCTACGTGCCGTTATGTGATGTGCGTGCTTGTATTTTATTTTTATTTTATTTTTCGCGACCTGCGCGTCGTGCCTTTCTTTTATTCTGGTTGTAAATTAGATTTAGACTCGAATGTAACTCGAGTTTCAAAATTTTAATGTACAAAAAAATTTGGAGCTTTGGAAGGTCCACTCGAGACAGAGTTACGAGGAAGGCGCGAGCAACACAAGGTGGTCAAAAGGAAGGCGCTTGAGAAGTTGACCTTAGGTTGACCATTCGGTCTTCTCATTGGCTTGAGAAGATCGTAGTAGGGCCATGACTAATCACAAAACTTAGTTAATTACTTGTGTATATGATGCATGTTTAATTAAGTAATTAATTAGTGCCTAGCGATTAAGATTAGATCTAAATCGTGCACAAGATGCACCCTTACGATTAGATTAGATCTACATCGTGTACAAAATGCACTCTATCGATTAGATTAGATCTATTTCGTGTATATGATACAACATCATTTAGATTAGATCTAAATCACGACAACTCAAAATGCCTACCATGCCGTGATACCTACCACTACCACGATCGCATGATGTTGTTGAATCTGCCAAAGCAGAGCAACACATACTATCTTGGTAGGGTACGGAGGGACAATCTTGGTCCCGCCTATCAACGCATGGGCGAGTACAAACTCAATTAGATTGAGTATTCCTAGTTTACTCGGTTGGATCGAGTACAACTATAGGCATTCTTCCAATGGTTGGAAAGGTAGGACAAAAATCACATTTATATTAATTCTCGGGCGTATTAGCCAAAGCTAACTCGAGTTTTAATATAAATGCGGATTTCATCCTATAAACAAGAGTTGCATAGAGATGTAATTGGTAATCGTTACCTACCTATCATACTAAGTCTTGGGCGTATTAGCCAAAACTAACTCAAGGGTTAGTATGATGTGGATCTTGTCCCACATGAATTATAGAATTCAGTGGGAGCATCATTTAGTTAAAGGGCTAATTAAATGATTAAGAATATGATATTTATTTATGCTTTTATTCTGTTGTAGATAACCATGACGTCAAATACGAACACCTTCTCCCTGCGATCTGTCCTTGAGAAGGACAAGCTCAACGGAGCAAA
Organism: Zingiber officinale; assembly: GCF_018446385.1. Classification (NCBI taxonomy): domain Eukaryota; kingdom Viridiplantae; phylum Streptophyta; class Magnoliopsida; order Zingiberales; family Zingiberaceae; genus Zingiber; species Zingiber officinale. Next base: position 36,582,621 of record NC_055989.1, read on the forward strand.
CTTCCTGGACTGGTACAAAACCTGAGAATAGTTCTCACTCAGGAACGTAAACTGTACGTTCTGGAGCAGCCCATTCCGGAGGCTCCTCCTGCCACTACCCCGCGAGCTGACCGAGATGCTTTCAAGAAGCATCAAGATGACGCATTAGATGTGTCCTGTCTAATTCTTGCGACCATGAACTCTGAGCTTCAGAAGCAACACGAGTTAATGGGCGCTTACGATATAGTTGAACATCTTCGTCAACTATATCAAGGACAAGCGAGGCATGAGAGATTTGAGATCTCAAGGGCACTGTTTCAGTGCAAGATGTCAGACAGGGCTCCTGTAGGCCCATATGTACTCAAAATGATTGGGTACATAGAGAACCTACAAAGGTTGGGGTTCCCACTTGGCCAAGAGCTGGCCACTGATTTGATCTTGCAATCCTTACCGGATAGCTATAGTCAGTTCGTTCTAAACTACAATATGAACGAGATTGACAAGCCACTGCCTGAGCTGCTTAGCATGTTAAGAACTGCTGAGCTAAACCTTAAGAAGGCTAAGCCCAACACTGTTCTGATGGTTCAGAAACATAAGGGCAAGGGCAAGCCCAAAGGCAAGGGAAAGTCCCAAGCCAAGGGCAAAGGCAAGGCACTGAAGCCTAAAGGAGGGGTCGCCAAGGATGCTACCTGCTTCCACTGCGGTCAGACCGGGCACTGGAAGAGGAACTGCAAGGTATACTTGGAGGATCTTAAGAAGAAGCGAAGTGAGACTTCCACTTCAGGTATATATGTTATAGAAGTCAATCTATCTATTTCTACATCATGGGTATTAGATACTGGATGTGCTTCTCACATTTGTACTGATGTGCAGGCGCTGAGAAATAGCAGGGCATTGACAAAGGGCGAGGTGGACCTACGAGTAGGCAATGGAGCACGGGTTGCTGCTGTTGCTGTAGGGACTTACTTTCTATCTCTGCCCTCTGGACTTGTATTAGAGTTAGTCGATCGTTGTTATGTCCCTGCATTAACTAAGAACATTATATCAGTTTCTTGTTTGGACAAGAAAGGTTTCTCGTTTACTATTAAGAACAAATGTTGTTCCGTCTATTTAAACGATATGTTCTATTGTAGTGCACCTCTGATAAACGGACTCTATATTCTAGACCTTGAGAGCCCTATCTATAACATAAATACCAAGAGGTTCAAGTCAAATGACATGAACCAAACCTACCTCTGGCACTGTCGCTTAGGTCATATAAATGACAAGAGCTTATCCCAGCTCCATAAGGATGGTATGTTGGACTCATTTGATTTTGAATCATATGAGGTATGCGAGTCATGCCTACGAGGCAAGATGACCAAGACTCCCTTTAGTGGGCACAGCGAGAGAGCAACTGATTTGTTAGGACTCATACATAGTGATGTATGTGGCCCTTTCAATGTTGCTGCTAGAGGCGGTTACAGGTACTTCATCACATTTACTGATGATTTCAGTAGATATGGTTATGTGTACTTGATGACACATAAGTCTGAATCCTTTGAAAAGTTCAAAGAATTCAAGAATGAAGAATAGAACCAGCTTGGCAAGAGTATTAAGATACTTCGATCCGATCGAGGTAGAGAATACCTTGGCCATGAGTTCCGTGACTATCTAGCTGAGTGTGGGATTCTATCCCAACTCACTCCTCCTGGAACACCACAATGGAATGATGTATCCGAAAGGAGGAATCGTACCCTATTAGATATGGTACGATCTATGATGAGTCACACAGATCTTCCGACATACCTTTGGGGCTATGCTCTAGACACGGAAACTTTTATACTCAACCGAGTTCCATCCAAGGCCGTGATAAAGACACCATATAGGATATGGACTGGGAGAGATGCCTAGGTGTCTTTCATGAGGATTTGGGGTTGTGAGGCTTACGTACGACGTCAAGTCTCAGACAAATTAGGACCCAAATCTGACAAGTGCTATTTCATTGGATATCCCAAGGAAACTAAGGGATATTACTTCTACATTCCCAGTCAGCACAAGGTAGTTGTGGCAAAGACTGGGGTCTTTCTAGAAAGGGACTTCGTTTCTAGAAAGACTAGTGGGAGCGCGTTCGATCTTGAAGAAGTTCAAGATGCGAACAATAGCACTGATGCCTCGATGAAAATTGAACTGGAACCACAAAGTGTTGTGGATGATGTTGTTCCACAAGGAGTTGAGGAACAACAACCAGTTCAAGTAGACATACCTCTTCGCAGGTCTGATAGGGTACGTCGTCAGCCTAAGAGATACTCATTTCTCTTGTCTGACCATGATGACGTTGTGCTCATAGAGGATGAGCCTACCACCTATCAGGAAGCTGTGATGAGACCAGATTCCGAGAAATGGCTAGAGGCCATGAGATCCGAAATGGAATCCATGTACACCAACCAAGTATGGACTTTGGTTGATCCACCTGAAGGGGTAAAACCCATTGGGTGTAAGTGGGTCTTTAAGAGAAAGACTGACATGGATGGACTTATCTATAAGGGTCGCTTGGTAGCTAAATGTTTCAAGCAGATTCATGGTATTGACTATGATGAAACATTTTCTCCAGTAGCGATGTTTAAGTCCATTCGGATCATGCTTGCTATTGTAGCTTACCACGATTACGAGATCTGGCAGATGGACGTCAAAACCGCATTTCTGAATGGAAACCTACTCGAGGATGTGTACATGACACAACCTGAGGGTTTTGTAGATCCACAGCATACTAGCAGAGTATGCAAGCTGCATAGGTCCATTTATGGACTAAAGCAAGCTTCTCGGAGCTGGAATCTTCGATTCGATGATGTAATCAAACAGTTTGGTTTCATCAAGAATGAAGATGAACCTTGTGTCTACAAGAAGGTTGTAGGGGATATAGTTGTCTTCCTCATATTGTATGTGGATGACATACTACTCATTGGGAAGGACATCCCTATGCTTCAGTCTGTCAAGACCTGGCTAGGGAGTTGCTTCTCAATGAAGGACTTAGGTGAGGCATCCCGCATTCTAGGAATACAGATCTACAGAGATAGATCTAAGAGAATGCTTGGCCTAAGTCAGAGTACATACATTGACAAGGTACTCCTTCGGTTTGCCATGCAGAATTCCAAGAAGGGATTTCTGCCGATGTCACATGGCGTGAGTCTTTCGAAGACTCAAGGTCCCTCTTCTAGAGAGGAGAGAGACCGCATGGATCAGATCCCTTATGCCTCAGCCATAGGATCGATCATGTACGCCATGCTATGTACTCGACCTGATGTCTCGTACGCTTTGAGCATGACGAGCAGATACCAGTCAGATCCAGGTGAAAGTCACTGGATAACGGTCAAGAATATTCTTAAGTACTTAAGAAGGACTAAAGAATATTTCTTGATATATGGAGGCAATGATGAGCTAGCTGTAAAGGGTTACAGTGATGCTAGCTTCCAGACCGACCAGGATGACTATAGATCGCAGTCGGGGTTCGTATTTTGCATTAATGGTGGTGTTGTCAGCTGGAAGAGTTCGAAGCAGGATATATAACAGAAGCCGAGTACATTGCTGCATCAGAGGCAGCAAAGGAGGCAGTTTGGATCCGCAAGTTCATCACTAAACTTGGGGTGGTTCCTAGCATTGCTGACCCCATTGAGCTCTATTGTGACAACAATGGAGCTATAGCACAGGCGAAGGAACCTCGCTCACACCAGCGGACCAAACACATACTACGGCGCTTCCATCTCATTCGAGAGATCATCGAGAGAGGAGATGTGAAGATTTGCAGAGTACCTACAGAGGCTAACATCGCAGATCCTTTGACCAAGGCTTTGACACAGAAGAAGCATGATGGTTACACTAGGTCATTTGGGCTTAGAGCCTACACTGATTGGCACTAGTGCTAGTGGGAGATTGTTAGCTAGAGCCCTAGAGCCAATCATTTGATGATTGTATTTTGGACTTATTGTATCATATTCTATATAAATAAAGGCATTTTGATTTTGGTTATTATACTTACTTGTATTGGTGCCAAATAAACTAAGTATAATAATGTCCTTGAGTAGACGGTTCTCACCTATATCAATCGGTTAGTTGAACCGATAATGAGATGATATAGGGGACACTACTCTTAATCATTCCTAGTCAAGTATTAACATTCAGGGACAATGTTAATGCAATAAGACTAGCATGTAGGTCAACTCGATGACTTGATATCACAAGTCATGGATATAGAGATATCAAGTTGACACTTGGGTATACATTAGAGAATGTATACTGAATGACCCGCCATGAGAAAGTATCATGGATCGTTATATGAGTGTCATATACTTTCTCATTTGGCTATTAGTATGACTACTAGTCCTTAGACCTGAAGTCACCATAGATCCCTACATAAGGAGTTATGTACTTTAGTTTCGTCAAACGTCACCCGTAACTGGGTGTACTATAAAGGCGATTACTGGGTATGCAAAAAATTATGCAGAGGGATGTGAGTGATGTAGATGGGATCTATCCCTCCTATATGACGGGAGTGACATCGGTATTCTTGATAGAGTGAGACCATGAAGTGCATGACCATGCCCAAATGAGTCAATATAGGATATTGCGCTCATTTGATTTAGTGAGTCTACTTGGAGTTCAAGATTTAGATTGGTCAGAGGATGACACGGTCTATGCCTCACATTGGCCAATCTAGATGTCTAGGATAGAAGGACACTTGTCATATATTGTGAGGAGTCACAACTAGTAGTCACAAGGTGATGTTGGATCTCAACATTCTTGTAACTTGGGTAGTAATGTTATGTTGCTAGATACCGCTCATTACTTATGCTCCTAAATGGGTTTAGGGGCATTGCCAACGTTACAAGAACCTATAGGGTCACACACTAAGGACAATTAGATGGAGATTAGGTTCATATGATGAACCAAGAGGACTTGATTCATTTGATGGATCCAATTGGATTAAGAGTAATCCAAATTGGGCTAATTGAGTTAGACTCAAGTTGATTCATGTATACAATGAGTCTAATTTAGATTATGACTCATTAGATCAATTTAATTTAATGAATTAGATTCATTATATTAAGTTGGCTTGAATCAAATGGTTAGATTGGATCAACCATGGAAGAGATTTGGTCAAGTTTGACTTGACTTGAGAGGAAGATGAAAAGTCAAGTTAGACTTGACTTAATGCCACCTCATTGGTGAGTTGGCATTGATGTGGACTAATGATGTTACTCCACATCATCATTGGGTGCCACCTCATGGAAGTTACAAAGCCATTCTCTTTAATGGCTTCACATTAATGACACTTAATGCATTAATGTGGAGAGTTACACACATGATGGTGGCCGACCACTTGAATGAGAAGAATAACTTTTCATTTTGAAAATTATTCTCTCATTCATTCCTTCTTCTTCCTCGAGTTCTTCCTGCTCTCTCCCTCTCCTCTTCTTGTCGTGGCCTATCAAGGTGCTAGCACACCTTTGTTTAGGTCTTCTCCACCTAAGTTGTCCGTGTGGATACTTCTAGAGGACCGTACGCTTGACGGTCTAGAGATCCGGCATTTTGGACGAGCGGGATTCGCGTAGGGCGTGCATCAAGGGTATATACATCTTAACCTTTGTAGATTTAGTGTAAATCGAAGTTTTCTAACTCGTACTCAAAATTTTTTGAATTTTTCCTTTGCACGGATCCGGTGGCATGGGTGATTCGGGGTTTCCGCGACGCGAAAAGCGGTTTTCGCGGCCCGAAAAACCCAACATCACAATTAATCATTCAAGATCCAATTGATAAAAACTAAGCAACATCATAGAAACAAAGAAATAGCAAATCCACAAGAGTTTACATCAATTTATCTCACAAATACTCCCTCCATCCTAGAACAATAAGATCTACTCCATAAAAATAAGGAAGAAAACCAAAGATAAGAAGATTACAAGCATTTCTTCAATCCCAATCCAAGAAGAGAAGAGAAAGAAAACTTATCTACGATATAGCTCCATCTTCGGATCCAATCCTCGCTCCCAGAGTCGAATTCGCCAAGATCTCCCTTTAGATCGCCCAAAAATCCTCCCAAGAATGGGAGGAATCCACCAAATCTTGCTTTCTCCTAAAGGAGAGAAGATCCCTTTCAAATCTTCAAAGAAGCTTTAAATAGAGGGGGGCTTTCGGGCGGCACACGGCCCCGAGGCATGGCCGTGCGATGTTCACACGACCAGAGCCTTTCCCCTCTCTGCCATCCATACACAGCCGTGTGGTGTACACGGCCGTGGACAACTCCCATCAAGACCTCCAAGCATGGCAGTGTAGATCCACACGGCCTGGACTGCCCCAGCTTCTGGAAAACTAGCACGGCCGTGTGGTGCAAACGGCCAGAACACTTTAAAGTGCTGGGAATCCTGCACGGCCGTGTGATGCACACGGCTAGGGCCTTCTTGGTCTCTGGAAACTTTACACGACCATGTAGATCCACACGGCCATGTAAGGATTTAACTCTAATTTGCTTCAATACTTGGCACGGCCGTGTGAGGTTCACACGGCCAGGCCAAGTTCCTTGTCTGTTTCTCCTGGTTGACCACACGGCCAGAGCACTCCACCCAGGCAGGGTCGTGTGTGGCACACGACCAAGTGCTTTCTCTAATGCTTAGCTCATAAGTTTGTCCAAGAATGTAGAATCTTCACCAAATTTGACTCCTGTGTACAAAAAATGCACAAAAAGCAGATCTCCGAACAAAAAGAGTAAATATGCTAAAAGAAAAGCTGGAAGTATAAAAATGCATAGATCAAGCAAGCTCAAAGTATGTAAATGTGCGTCAAAACATGCATAAAAGTATATAAAATCTACGCACATCAGTACCATTACTTGATACTTAGTCCATTAAATAGGATTGTGCCCCTTCAGTTGCAGAAGATCACACTGTGAGATATCGGAAAATTTAAATAATAGGGTTATTTGAGAAATAGCCTTATAAAAGTTTTCTGAAATTTTCAAAGGTTTTCTGGGAATTTTTCGGAGCTCGTATGACGGATTTTGAGGGGATTAATTACGGGTATTGATTAACCCTATTTGAGATACCCATGTAAGTGAGGAAATGCTTCAATTATAAATTCATTTCCTTTATTTCTTTTCTCCCCCAAACCCCATCGCTGATCCATCTCCTCTTTCCCCGATCTCCTCCCCTCTCTGCCCCGACGCGATCCCGATCTCCCCTCTCTTCCTTCTCTGTTCTCTCTCACGGACGATCGGCGCCGACGGGAGCAAGGCTTCAGCTCCGACGATCTTCCTTCTACCGGCATCGATCCTTTAGCTCAGATCCAGCCGAAGCCTTCTCCTTCTCGCTCTAATCTCTCTGTTCTCTCACGGGGACGAATCGACGCCAAGCGTGGATGAACCGACGCTACTGGATCGAGCCAGATCCACTCGATCGCCAGCGTGGAGGAGGCAGTTAGGGCTCCGATGGTAAGTAATCAAACCTTCTTCTTCTATTCCTCCAACTCGTGCCCTAGCATAGTCGCCCATTTCTTTCTTTCCCTTTGATGTCGATCCTTCTCTGTTCTTGAGTCTCATTTTCTTCGCGGCTGGATTAGGTTACAGATTTAGAGACTTGGGGATCAGTGAGGTAAGATTTGGTTGTTAGATAAGCTGTTGTTTGATTCTTGGATTTCAATAATGATCTGATCAATGAATTCCTGCTTGATTCCTATTGTAATCCGATTGATTCCAATCTTGATCTCACCTTGATCCAAATGGTAGGGAAGAAATCCAGTAGGGAGGCTGTGTTTTGGAGGTGATCGAAGGTGATCTTGGGTTCTAGCAGTGACAATCCTCGGTTGTGGATCAATTGATGAGGGCTGTGAGGTGAAATTGAGTGTTGTGGATCAACAAGTATGGATGTGAAGTTCTGTTCTATGTTGTAGTGTTCTTGGTGCCGACAGCTACCCATCCATCACTGAAGTTATGTTCCAGTGGTGTTTTCCTTGCCGGCAACACTCAAACCAGCATCAACAGTAGCTGAGATTAAGGTAAGAAGTAAGGTAATTGATTTGTATTGTTGATGAATTAGGTTTATGTGTTGAATTAGGTATGATTAGTGGTTGATTGTGATTAGATCTAATTGCTTAGATTAATCTAATGAAATGATTAGGGTTAAGACAATTAACCCTAATCGACTATTGGATTTAATTTAGGTATTAGATAACTAATCTAATTATTGATTAGGGATTACGTAACTAACCCTAATTGACAGTAAGATTTATTAGGTAGGTTGAGATTGATGTGATTAGGGTTTTGGCCTAATTTAGTTTTAGGGATTTTATTTAGCTATTCATTTGATTTAGCTAAATAAAATATATATATTGTTTGTTGACACAGGACTCTGATTTGAGACGAGCGTCTCGACCTTGGATTTGGCGTGATACTACCTGCTAATTGAGGCGGGTACCCTTTGACTTATCTCTTGATAGTGTCTTTTGATATGTGCAGTTTATATATACTTATTAGTGTTGGTAGTTAGTACTTTCTTTGTTTAGTTTAGTTGATACCTGATATATGCTTCTACTGATTGCTGCTATACCTTAGTCTAGAATGTTTTTCTTTCTGGCTATGTTTATCTGTGTTCATAGAGTTAGAGGTATTTATTGTGCTTTCCTCTATATTGGATTAGTTGATAGATATGTTGGATATGTGTTGTTGGATTCATTTTGTTTGTTATCCTTGTTATATATGTGTTTATCTATTTGGCATCTACACATATGGAGGAGGATATGTTCAGGTATGCCATACTGTAGTCGCATGCACCATATTGCATGATTACATGCTGGGCGATTGACGACTCCATTATTGTTGAGCTCGTCGGTTGGTTACATGCACCTGCACACCACGTGACCACTGCATGGGTAGTGGCACAGCACACAGGGTGTGTAGGTTGCTCGGTGGAGCTCCGCTGGGGTGCTCATGGGTAGTACGATGACAGCGTGGTAGCACGCCGGGGTCCCACCCCGTCATTGTGTATCGGGAGATGAGAGCATTGCGCTCCCTCACTATGTTTGAGGTAGGAGGATAGGTGAACTCCGACAGCATCCCGTCCACTCGGTCACTCATCAGGGATAGTGACGGCAGAGTGCATGGTGTCACAGCCCTACCCACTCGGTCTCACCATCGCGTGTGAGATGGCTGACTGGCGTTAGGGGTGACCATGTCATATTTGCAGCATATGCACAGATTGCATTATTTGTGATTGATGTATTTTGGTGATTGCATATGATTGACATGCATACAGGTTATATGCTTTTGCTTTGACTATTTTTATCTGTGTATGTTCACAGTTAGTTGCACAAGCCTCGCAGATGAGTACAGTTTATTTCAATTATGCATTTCTTATTATTCTTATAGTAGATTGTATTACATGCTTAGTGTTGGTTACTGCAGTTTATTCAGTTTTACATACCTGTTATACTGTTAGGAGACTGTACTATATGTTATACTGTTAGGATACTGTACCATAGGTTTGTTGCTGGTAGTTATATGTTGCTGTACATATCTATTGGATTACCTGCTGAGTTCTTTTGACTCACATCGTTATATTACTATTTTTCAGGTTGAGGCTGTTGAGATATTCCAGTCGCTAGCCCCCATGTGTCGATGATTCTCCGGGTTCGACTTTTATTTCCGTTCTATGTCATTTTATACTTGTGATGTGAGACTCTTGTATTGTGGACTTTATGACGAACAATTGGGTTTGCTACTATTGTTTTTCGCTGCGTATATTTTCATTACTTCGTGGATTTCGTTTTCTTCGTTGTAGTGGAGTAGGACGTTATACATATATCTGCGATGATTTCTATATCGTCTTTTTCTTTATATTAAACTGCGTGGATTGTTCATATTAAACTGTGTGGAATGTTGATATAAACTGCGTGGTTTGGTTATTATTTATATAGTATTGTTCCAGCCGTGTGGGCCGATGTATGGATATATGCATTCTGGATTCATATTGTCACCCATACAGGAGAGATGATGTCGAAATTTCTTCTGGCAGGGACTACCTAAGGCGTGACATTATTTTTGGTATCAGAGCCAGGTCTACGATACCTATTTTTCGTGTTATGGATTTTTCAAGTTAATCTGATACCAATATTTTTGGTATCAGAGCAGGTTACGATACATGCTAGGCATTCTGGATTTCTGAGATTTAATCTGATACCAATATATTTGGTATCAGAGCAGGTTTATGATACTTGCTAGGCATTCTGGATTTTTGGGATTTTATCTGATACCAATTTATTTGGTATCAGAGTAGGTTTACGATACTTGTTTTTTTGTATTGAATATTTCGATATTTCGGATTGTACGAATTCCGTCGATTTTTCTCGTTTCAGAATTATGAGGTATTTTTACGAGGTTCTTTATGGGGTTAAGCAGCGACAGGACATCTCTAGACGGTAAATAGGTAAAATTGGCAATTTTATAGTTTTCATACATGTAGTGATATCGGGGTAATATTTTGTTGACAGATATGACACATACACGTGTTCCAGTACCGAGACGTGGTCGACTATGAAAGAGGCCGATAGATTCTCCTGAGACAGAGTCTCCAGAGAGGTCTGCTAGGGTCGAGCTTGTCTATTGGGACAGACTCGTCAGGATATTATAGGCACGTCAGATTATGAGACCCCGACGGTTCCGACTTCAGAGGTATATACCTCGATTGTACCACTAGTGGTATCACCTTCAGTATACCCGGCACCCCCTCCAGTCATGCCTACTATTGTGTACTTGGGATACGAGATGAGTGTTGGTTGCTACTCGGAAAACCCAATGGCTCAACTGTACAAAAATTTTGTACGTGATCTGAACCTTTCCTAGCTACCATGTGTTCTTTTAAATTAAACTTGTATCTCCTGCGGAACTTAACACGTTTGATTCAAGTTTAACTTATATGTTCTTTTAGGTTTAGATTTGGATCTCCTGCGGAACTTAACACGTTTGATCCAAATCACCTAGATTATAAATTCAATTAAATATTAGTTTCCAAAATTGACTTCTAGTACTGCATGGCGAGGCACTTGGCCTTCTTGGATATGGGAGCAACCACCACCAGCCAGACAAAGCCTTTGAAGGAAAGTTAATATTTAATTTCCTTATATAACTCTAGGTTAACCAAAATGAACAATCAAATCACAAGAGAAAAAGAAAGAAAACACAACATCGAAATTAAATTCGAAAAACAAGAATCGAATGCCTCTTGTATTTGGTATTTATACAAATAAAAATTAACTAGTATGATGCGGAAATTAAATACTAGTTGTACCTCTTCCTTGTATGCTAAAAACCTCGAGATCTTTTGCCGTATCCCTCGCCTCCTCTTGGACATCGTGTGTGCGACGATCCTGCAAGACGAACACCACCCGGAAAGCTTCTCCTCCTTCTCTAGAATTCGGCCACCACCACCACAAAGGAGAAAAAGAGAGCAAAGGGAAGAGAGGGAGAGGAGCCGGACACTTTATGATCTCCAACAACACAATATCAATTGTTATCTTATTCAAGGCCCCCCCCTCCCCCCCCCCCCCCCCCTTTTTATATTAATTTCCCAACGAAAAATTATGGAAAGAGTTTTATAAAAAATTAGACTCATTCCTATTTCCTTTTAATTTTTTCTTTTTCTTTCCTTTTAATTAATCAATCCTAAATTGATTTATTAATTAAACAACTATTTGTTGATGTTTAATTATTTGACCGGCCCCTTGCTTGGGCACCAAGCAAGGTGGCCGACCACTTATTAAAAGGGAAAGAAAGAAATTTTTTTTTTTATAAAATTTTAAAAGAAGAAAACTTCTAATAAAATTTTACAAAATCTCTTTTTCTTTCTAATGTGGATATTAAAAGGAAAGTTTTAAAATTTAAAACAAAGTTTTAAAATTTAAAACATCTCTAATAATATTTCTTTTTAAAAGAAAGTTTTATAAATTTTACAACTCTCTTTTAAAACCTTGTGGCCTAATTTAAATTATGAAAATTTTATAAATTTTTAAAATCTCTCTTTTTACAAAATGTAAATATCTGAGAAAATTTAAAAATTCAAAAACAACCTTCCTAATTTAAATATTGCGGCCGGCCCCCTTGCCCAAGGCAAGGGCCGGCCACTTCTAGAGAATATGTGGTCGGCCATTGCTTTGTCACCAAGCAATGAACCGGCCCCTTCTTGGACACCAAGATAGACTTTTCTTTGGATGGACTTGAGGCTTTATTGAGGCTACAACAGGGACCTAGATGAGAAATTGGTTTTGGCCTTCCGATGAGCTTGAGTATCCCGTCCTTGCCCCGAACACACAACTCAAGTTCATCGATAATAACTCATTCCACTAGAGAGTTATTACCGCACTACCGCACCAATCCCAAATTACATTATGGGCTCCTTCTTATCATGAGTGTGTTAGTCTCCCTGTGTTTAAGATTACGAATGTCCACTAATTAAGTGAGTTACTGACAACTCATTTAATTAATATCTAGCTCCAAGAGTAGTACCACTCAACTTTATTATCATGTTGGACTAGGTCCACCTGCAGGGTTTAACATGACAATCCTTATGAGCTCCTCTTGGGGACATTCTCAACCTAGATAACTAGGACACAGATTCCTTCTATAATCAACAACACATACTATAAGTAATATCATTTCCCAACTTATCGGACATATTGATTTATCGAGCTAAACCTCACCCTTTGATAAGTCAAAGAAATAAATATTAAATATACATGCTTGTTATTATATTAGGATTAAGAGCACACACTTCCATAATAACTAAGGTCTAGTTCTTTTACTAAGTCAGTAGAAAAAGAACTTACCTAAATGATCCTACTCAATACACTTAAAGTGTATCCATGTAATTTATTAGTCAAGATAAACTAATACTTAATTACACTACGTCTATTCTGATGGTTTGTTCCTTTCCATCTTAGTCGTGAGCAACTATTTATAATTTATAGAAAACTGACAACATGATCTTCTTAGTGTGACTCCACACTCCATGATATCTACTATATAAATTAATTGAACAATTACATTTAACAAATAAATGTAAACATTTGACCAATGTGATTCATTATTTCAAAAAAATGTGTACAAAAGCTAAACTTTTAAGTATACACTCCAACAATCTCTCACTTATACTAAAAGTCTAAGCTTCCATATCTGTTGCCATACATCTGATTCCCATCCCCTCCACATGTCGATCAAAAGCTTTCGCCGGAAGGGCCTTAGTGAAAGGATCTGCCAGGTTATTTGCTGATGCTATCTTGGCGACGACAACTTCTCCTCGCTTGACGATGTCTCGTTTCAGGTGGTACTTGCGCTCTATATGTTTACTTACCTTATAGGCTCGTGGTTCCTTCGAGTTTGCAACTGCTCCACTATTATCACAATAAATTGTGACGATCTTGGGCAAATAGGAATCACATCTAAGTCCATTAGAAAGTTCCTGAGTCATACAACTTCTTTGGCTGCCTCAGAGGCTGCCACATACTCAGCTTCCATGGTTGAGTCTGAGACGCATTTCTGCTTAACACTCCTCCATGCAATGGCTCCACCTCCTAAAGTAAACACAGCCTGATGTAGACTTACTGTTGTAACCCACAGGGAGTAAATCGTCTACTTGGTAAACTAGCATATAATCTCTAGTCCTTCTCAGGTACTTTAATATATGCTTCACTGTAGTCCAATGTCCTTGTCCAGGGTTACTTTGATATCTGCTAACCATGCCCACCGTAAAACAGATATCAGGTCTCGTACACAACATTGCATACATAAGGCTTCCTACAACCGAAGCATAAGGAACTACCTTCATGTCCTCAATCTCCTTTGTTGTTTTTGGAGACATCTCTTTAGATAAGGCTACTCCATGCCTAAAAGATAAGAAACCTTTCTTGGAGTTTTGCATGCTAAAATGAGCAAGGATTGTATCTATATATAAAGCTTGGGATAGGCACAACATTCTTTTCTTGCGATCCCTTATAACTTTGATCCCAAGGATGTGTGCACATTCTCCTAAGTCCTTCATATCAAATTGTTTGGACAACCATACCCTTACATCTGATAATACCTTGACATTGTTGCCAATTAACAAAATATCATCTACGTATAGTACAAGAAATACCACCATGTTTCCGTTACACTTCTTGTATACACAAGACTCATCCGGACACTGAATAAATCCATATGACTGGATTACTTCATTAAACCGGATGTTCCAAGATCTTGAAGCTTGCTTCAGTCCATAAATGGACCGATTAAGCTTACACACTAGATGCTCTTTGCCCTTTTCAATGAACCCTTCTGGTTGCTTCATATGGATGTTTTCTTCAAGACTTCCATTAAGGAAAGTTGTCTTGAAATCCATTTGCCAAATCTCATAATCCATATGAGCGGCAATGGATAAGAGTATCCGGATAGACTTAAGCATAGCTACCGGCGAAAAGGTCTCCTCATAATCGATTCCCTCTTTCTGAGTGTACCCCTTCGCAACAAGCCTTGCTTTGAAGGTTTCTACTTTCCCATCTGTCCCTCTTTTCTTTTTATAGATCCACTTGCATCCAATGGCTTTTACACCATCAGGTGGTTCTACAAGCTCCCAGACCTTATTAGAATACATAGATTCTATTTCGGAATTCATTGCCTTTTGCCAAGATACTGCATCTATATCTTGGAGTGCTTCATCATATGTCCGGGGATCTGGTTCATGTTTACCTGGGATCAAGTCCGAAGACTCACCCAAAAATATGAATCTCTCGGGCTGCCTTACTGCCCTCCCACTACGACGAGGCACAGTCTGTGGTTGTGTATCATGTGTGACACGTGTTGCAGTCTCTTGTGGTACTTCATCTTGTACTGTTGGTACTGAAGTAGACGTGTCCTTTCTAAGTTCTTCTAGAACAATTTTACTACTGGGCTTGTGATCCATTATATAGTCTTCTACTAAAAACTGGGCATTGGTACTAACAATGACCTTCTGGTCTTTAGGACTATAAAATAAACCGCCTTTCGTTCCTCTGGGATACCCCACAAACATACGAACTTCTATACGAGATTCTAACTTATCAACATCTTGTTTCAGCACATGTGCTGGACTACCCCAAATCCGAATATGTCTTAGACTCGGCTTCCGCCCATTCCATAATTCTGTGGGAGTAGAAGATACTGATTTAGAAGGTACTAAGTTTAGAATGTGCGCTGCTGTTTCCCGAACGTATCCCCAAAACGAATTTGGTAATTCTGAATAACTCATCATCGATCTAACCATCTCCATAAGAGTTCTATTCCTTCGTTCTTCCACACCATTCTGTTGGGGTGTACCAGGTGCGGACAATTGGGATTCAATCCCGGCCTCTGATAAGTAATTCCTAAACTCTCCTAAGAGGTATTCGCCACCACGATCAGACCGTAGTGTTTTGATACTTTTACCTAGACGTTTCTCCACATCAGCCTTGTACTCTTTGAACTTATCAAAGCACTCAGACTTGCGGCGCATTAGGTAAATGTATCCATATCTTGAATAATCGTCTATAAAAGAGACAAAATATTCAAAGTCACATCTAGCCTGGATAGACATAGGACCACACAAATCAGAATGAACCAATTCTAACGCTTCTTTGGCTCTATACCCCTTGGCCTTAAAAGGTCTCTTGGTCATCTTACCTTCCAAGCAGGATTCACACATTGGAAAGTTTTCCAACTCTAATGGACCCAAGAGTCCATCGGCTACAAGCCTTTGAATCCTACTCAAGTTAATATGACCAAGCCTTAGATGTCAAAGATGTGTTTGGTTCATTTCCGAAGGTTCTTTTCTCTTATTAGAGTTAGAAGATGTGTTATTAATTTTCATATTTTACTTTGTGGGAGAAATTGGATTTAAAGTATATAAATTGCCAACCAATGCACCAGAACAGATAATCACTTTATGTCTCTTTATAACCACATTGTTACTAATGGAAACTGAATATCCATCCAAATACAGTTTAAAAACTGAAATTAAATTCTTTCTAAAATTGGGTACATAAAGACAATTCCTTAAAACCAATTTCCTATTCCTATCAATGATAAGTAGACGTCTCCCACTGCAACAGCTGCCACCTTAGTAGCATTTCCCATGTAGACAGTTATCTCTCTGTAAAATAATCGTCGGGTTTCCTAGAACTCCTGCAAAGAATTGCAGACATGATCAGTGGGTCCCGTATCTACACACAAGGTGCTGGTAGATAACACCGCTAAACATGTTTCAACTACTAGAGTATGAGATATACCTTTATTGTTCTATTTTCTACGAGGACAGTCCGCCTTCCAATGTCCAGTCTGCTTGCAAATAAAGCACTTGCCCTTCGACTTCTTTATTCCAGCTTTTTTTCCTGTACCTTGAGGTTTATTCACCTTCTTTGCAGAGCCATTTTGTTTCTTCTTCTTCTTGCCTTTCGGCTTAGAAGTAGAACCATTTTCAGCATAGTGAATTTGATAATGTTGCCTGAAGTTCTGTCAGAAGTTCCGCCAATGAATACATCCTTTTATTCATATTATAGTTCAGGCGAAAATGCTCAAAACTTCTGGGCAGCGTTTGGAGGATGATATCGACCTGGGTTTCCCCATCAATTTCCCCTCCATGAACTTGTATTTCGTTTAAGTAAGCCATCATCTTGAGAATATGATCCCTCACGGGAGTCCCCTCAATCATGGTGGCTGTCATCAGTTTTCTCATTGCCTCTTGCCTAGCAGCCCGATTCTGATGTCCGAAGAGTTCCTTGAGATTGTTCATTATATCATAGGCTGTTGGTAAGTCCTGATGCTGATGTTGTAATACATTTGACATCGAAGCCAAGATGTAACACCGCGTCATCTCATCAGCTTTTACCCATTTAGTATGATACTGAATCTCCTCTGGGGTAGAATCATTGCTAGGTGTTTCTGGGCATTCCTCTGACAGTACAAACTTATAGCCCTCAGCAGTTAAAACAATGTCTAGGTTTCTTTTCCAATTTATATAGTTGGGACCAGTAAGTCTGTTTTCTTTTAGAATAATGGCCAGTGGGTTGAAAGTCATCCTAAGAATCACAAAATAAATTTTGGTGAGAACTCTAAATTTAGAATAATTTTGATTCCTCAAATAATACTATTTTAAATTAACCAACACCTTAAAACACCATGAATTTTGTATGCCACGATAGTGTGGACGTATACAAATTCAACATTTGTAAAAGGAGGGTATATCCCATTAATTTTATTATCTTGTCAACCTAACTTTTTGACAAATAAAATTAATAGTTGGTTTCTTTCGGTCACACAAATAATAGCAATGACTCCGATGGGGAGGATACTATTAGACGTGCCTAAGTGTATACCATTACTTGACACTAAGTCCATTAATAAGATTGTACCCCTTTCGATGGGGAAGATCACACGCTCTTAATTAATTTCCTATAGTCATCCGAAATGGAAGTTTGGTCTAGTGATCCGCAAACAAACTCATCCGATATGGAGGAAGGCACTCAGAGCCAACGAGCAAGTTTGTTTGCATCACTTACAAACCAGTAATGGAGACCGTGGAATTCACTAAAACAAATCCCTCTCCCACTTAGTTATTTAAAGTGAGGAATTTTGATGATGCTAGCCTACTAAATATGTAAACTAACATTCACACACAGCAAAATATAAAAGTAATAAATAGAAAAACTAATTTTCAACTATTATGGCTTTTATCTATCGTTGTCCTCTGTGTGTCGTCATCCCTAGCTGCTGCCATCTTTGGCCACCGCCACTGGGTCTAGTTGTCGCATCCATCTTGCTCCTTGTTCCGCTGCGCCATTCTGATCCTCAAAAGGTTCCACGCCTTGCAAGATTCGATCCACGACATAAAGAGAATTTTTTATTTTTTGATCCTATATTCCTTGAAGGAATGTACATGTAAACTAGATCGACCATAAAATAAAATTTACATCCATCGATCCTATATTCCATAAAAGGAATCTACATGTATCTAGATCAAAAAATAAAATCCTAATAAAACTAAATACAGCTCCTGCTGTATTTTATAATACAATCATGCACACATAATAAATGCCCTTGACATGTCCAAAGATCCAATCACCCACATAATAACTATAAGTCATAATAGTTGGATCCTGCATCCACAAAGTTAGCACATCCTACTATTAACCTGCCTAAATTATGTATGACATGTGCATAATTAAACTAATACAAAATATACAGAGGCAAAACCCTAGCTCTGATACCAATTGTTGGTTGCTACTCGGAAAACCTAATGATTCCACTGTACAAAAATTTTGAGACCCCGACGGTTCTGACTTAAGAGGTATATACCTCGATTGTACCACTAGTGGTATCACCTTCAGTATACCCGGCACCCCCTCCAGTCATGCCTACTATTGTGTACTTGAGATACGAGATGAGTGTTGGTTGCTACTCGGAAAACCCAATGGCTCCACTGTACAAAAATTTTGTACGTGATCTGAACCTTTCCTAGCTACCATGTGTTCTTTTAAGTTAAACTTGTATCTCCTGCGGAACTTAACACGTTTGATTCCAAGTTTAACTTATATGTTCTTTTAGGTTTAGATTTGGATCTCCTGCGGAACTTAACACGTTTGATCCAAATCACCTAGGTTATAAATTCAATTAAATATTAGTTTCCAAAATTGACTTCCAGTACTGCATGGCGAGGCACTTGGCCTTCTTGGATATGAGAGCAACCACCACCGACTAGACAAAGCATTTTAAGGAAAGTTAATATTTAATTTCCTTATATAACTCTAGGTTAACCAAAAGGAACAATCAAATCACAAGAGAAAAAGAAAGAGAACACAACATCGAAATTAAATTCGAAAAACAAGAATCGAATGCCTCTTGTATTTGATATTTATACAAAGAAAAATTAACTAGTATGATGCGGAAATTAAATACTAGTTGTACCTCTTCCTTGTATGCTAAAAACATTGAGATCTTTTGCCATATCCCTCGCCTCCTCTTGGACGTCGTGTGGGCGACGATCCTCCAAGATGAACACCACCCAGAAAGCTTCTCCTCCTTCTCTAGAATTCGGCCACCACCACCACAAAGGAGCAAAAGAGAGCAAAGGGAAGAGAGGGAGAGGGGCCAGACACTTGATGATCTCCAACAACACAATATCAATTGTTATCTTATTGAAGGCCTCCCCTTCCCCCCCTTTTTATATTAGTTTCCCAACGGAAAATTATGGAAAGAGTTTTATAAAAAATTAGACTCATTCCTATTTCCTTTTAATTTTTTCTTTTTCTTTCCTTTTAATTAAACAATCCTAAATTGATTTATTAATTAAACAACTATTTGTTGATGTTTAATTATTTGACCGGCCCCTTGCTTGGGCACCAAGTAAGGTGGCCGGCCACTTATTAAAAGGGAAAGAAAGAAATTTTTTTTTTTTATAAAATTTTAAAAGAAGAAAACTTCTAATAAAATTTTACAAACTCTTTTTTTTTCTAATGTGGATATTAAAAGGAAAATTTTAAAATTCAAAACCAAGTTTTAAAATTTAAAACATCTCTAATAATATTTCTTTTTAAAAGAAAGTTTTATAAATTTTACAACTCTCTTTTAAAACCTTGTGGATTAATTTAAATTAGGAAAATTTTATAAATTTTTAAAATCTCTCTTTTTACATATTGTAAATATCTGAGAAAATTTAAAAATTCAAAAACAACCTTCCTAATTTAAATATTGCGGCCGACCCCCTTGCCCAAGGCAAGGGCTGGCCACTTCTAGAGAATATGTGGCCGGCCATTGCTTGGTCACTAAGCAATGAACCGGCCCCTTCTTGGACACCAAGATAGGCTTTTCTTTGGATGGACTTGAGTCTTTATTGAGGCTACAACAGGGACCTAGAGGAGAAATTGGTTTTGGCCTTCCGATGAGCTTGAGTATCCCGTGCTCGCCCCGAACACACAACTCAAGTTCATCGATAATAACTCATTCCACTAGAGAGTTATTACCGCACTACCGTACCAATCCCAAATTACATTATGGGCTCCATCTTATCATGAGTGTGTTAGTCTCCCTGTGTTTAAGATTACGAATGTCCACTAATTAAGTGAGTTACTAACAACTCATTTAATTAATATCTAGCTCCAAGAGTAGTACCACTCAACTTTATTGTCATGTTGGACTAGGTCCACCTGCAGGGCTTAACATGGCAATCCTTATGAGCTCCTCTTGGGGACATTCTCAACCTAGATAACTAGGACATAGATTCCTTCTATAATCAACAACACATATTATAAGTAATATCATTTCCCAACTTATCGGGCATATTGATTTATCGAGCTAAACCTCACCCTTTGATAAGTCAAATAAATAAATATTAACTATACATGCTTGTTATTATATTAGGATTAAGAGCACACAGTTCCATAATAACTAAGGTCTAGTTCTTTTACTAAGTCAGTACAAAAAGAACTTACCTAAATGATCCTACTCAATACACTTAAAGTGTATCAGTGTAATTTATTAGTCAAGATAAACTAATACTTAATTACACTACGTCTATTCTGATGGTTTGTTCCTTTCCATCTTAGTCGTGAGCAACTGTTTATAATTTATAGAGAACCGACAACATGATCTTCTAAGTGTGACTCCACACTCCATGTTATCTACTATATAAATTAATTGAACAATTACATTTAACAAATAAATGTAATCATTTGACCAATGTGATTCTTTATTTCAAAATAAATGTGTACAACAGCTAAACTTTTAAGTATACACTCCAACAATGAGGCATAGATCTGGTGGGACACGCAGCGCTCGATAATAGGCAAGTAGCAGATTTCTTGGACGAGTGTTAGGGAGGCATTTGAGAGTCAGTATTTTCCCTGTGCGTATTAGATAACTTGTCGGCAGGATTTTCTGAGTCTTCGACAGAATAATCGCTCAGTGATGGAGTATAATGCCGAATTTAATCGGTTGGCCAGATTCTGTCCTGAGTTGGTTGCCGATGACAGATCTCGTATGCTTCAGTTTGTCCAGGGATTGGATGGACATCTTCAGGTGAAGATTGCCGGTCTTGGTATAGTATCATACACAGAGGCACTGTATAGGGCTCTTATGATTGAGTCAGCTCAACAGAGAGCAAATGCGGATAAGAAGAGAAAACAGACTGACCGGACTTCCGAATAGATTCAGCAGGACAGCAGCAGAGCAGTCACACTCAGACGGGTCAGAGTACTTCTGGGTCATCTGGCTGACCCCAGAAGTCAGGACGATCTTCATCAGGACGTACCCGATCTGCTCAGCAGAACCGGAAACAGTCCACTGGTGACTCTTACTGCACCAGATGTGGATCCAGAGATCACATCACCTCTGCGTGCTCCTTGGGA
The DNA here is from genome assembly GCF_018446385.1 of Zingiber officinale. Classification (NCBI taxonomy): domain Eukaryota; kingdom Viridiplantae; phylum Streptophyta; class Magnoliopsida; order Zingiberales; family Zingiberaceae; genus Zingiber; species Zingiber officinale. The sequence continues at coordinate 36,604,005 of NC_055989.1, forward strand.
TAGTTAGTTTGCTATCATTGCAAACTACCCGGACACATAAGACGAGACTGTGCGCTGACGTCTCAACAGGTAGCCTCCGGGATTTTTGTTTCGAGAGGACAGTTTGGTCAGTCCAGGACTCAGCGAGGCGGGCTGAAAGCCCAATCTTCGCATCGTTAGCAGAGGACAGCTCCCCCTGTAGCAGTTGCATATGGCATGCACGGGCAGGAGCATTTCGATGTCCATGTGGAGAACCCTACGGTATTCCGCCCTAGTGTTCTCCTGTACTATTTCTCAAGAAGAAGGATGGTACTCTGAGGTTGTGCATCGATTATAGGAAGCTGAATGCAGTGACTATCAGAAATAAGTACCCCTTGCCATGAATTGAGGATTTATTTGATCAGCTCAGGGATACATCAGTGTATTCTAAGATTGATCTGCGGTCCGGATTTCATCAGCTGAGAGTCAAAGATTCTGATATTCAGAAGACAACATTCCGCACCAGATACGGACATTACGAGTTTTTGGTAATGTCATTTGGGCTTACCAATGCTCCTGCAGTATTTATGGATCTGATGAACCATATCTTTCTGGAGTACCTAGATCAATTTGTTATTATGTTTATCGATGATATAGTGATCTATTCACGTTCTGAGGAGGAGCACGCACAGCATCTTCGCATAGTCTTGGAGACTTTGCGACGACATCATCTGTATGCGAAGTTCAGTAAGTGTGCCTTTTGGCTATCTTCAGTTGGTTTTCTGGGACACGTGGTGTCAAGCCGAGGTATTTCAGTAGATCCTTAGAAGATCGAGGCTATCACTAGCTGGGAGCAGCCGAAGTCAGTCCAGGAGATCCGCAATTTCTTGGGACTAGCTAGATATTACAGACGATTCGTTGAGAGTTTCTCCAGTATTGCTATGCCATTGACACGTCTGACTAGGAAAGGCGTGAAGTTCACTTGGTTAGAGGCTTGCGAGACCAGCTTCCAGGAGCTGAAGCGGAGATTAGTATCAGCACCAGTTTTGGTTTTACCTTCTGGTGATGACGGATTCGTACTTTACACAGACACATCTCTTCAGGACTTGGGCGCTGCTTTGATGCAGCACGGTAGGGTAGTCTCCTATGCTTCTCGTTAGTTGAAGGAGCATGAGAAGAACTACCTAGTACATGATTTAGAGCTAGCCGCTATTATCTTTGCTTTGAAGATTTGTCAACATCATCTTTATGGTATTACTTTTGAGATTCTTACTGATCATAAGAGTCTCAAATATATTTTCACACAGAAGGAACTCAATATCCGACAGAGGAGATGGATGGAGTTCCTGAAGGATTATGATTGTTCTATTAGCTACCATCCGGGTAAAGCTAATGTGGTTGCTGATGCACTTAGTAGGATGTCCAGAGGGACTTTAGCTTGTCACCGAGTTTTAGTCACGGACTTGATTCAGGGATTCTCATAGTTGGGCCTTGAGGAGCAGGGACAGACAGAGCAGGGTATTCTTGTTACCATGGTTGCTCAGTCGTCGATCAGGATGAGGATTCGAGAGGCCCAGGCCGGAGATAAGCATTTACAGTTCATTGGCAGCCAGATAGCTTTCGGACAGCAGACTGAGTTTACACGAGATGACGAGGGTATTGTTTATTTCCGAGGCAGAATATGTGTACCTCAGTCTCACCAGATCATGAAGGATTTACTACAGGAGGCTCATCGTTCTAGATTTGCTATCCACCCAGGTGGGACCCGTATGTATCGTGATTTGAGGTGTTCCTTTTGGTGGAACGGTATGAAGAAAGACATCGTGGAGTTTATAGCTAGATGTCTTGTCTATCAGCAGGTGAAGGCCGAGCACCAGAGACCTGCTGGATTACTTCAGAGGATCCCTATTCCAGAGTGGAAGTGGGAGCATATTACTATGGATTTTGTGGTAGGATTGCCTAGGACTCGACGAGGCCATGATGCGATTTGGGTAATCGTTGACCGATTAACCAAATCTGCACACTTTTTAGCGATCTGGAAGACTGATTCCCTGGATCGATTAGCAGAGTTGTACTGTCGAGAGATTATTAGATTGCATGGTGTTCCGTTGAGCATTATATCGGATAGAGACCCAAGGTTTACGTCCCGATTCTGGCAGAGTCTGCAGCAGGCCTTGGGCACACAACTTCGTTTCAGTACGGCATTCCATCCGTGGACAGATGGACAGTTAGAGCAGACCATTCAGACTTTGGAGGACTTGCTGAGGTCTTGTGTTATGGACTTCGGAGGCAGTTGGGAGGACCACCTGCCCTTGGTGGAGTTCGCCTACAACAACTGCTATCATTCAGCTATCCAGATGGCACCGTTTGAGGCGTTGTGTGGTAGACCTTGTCGGACACCCACCCTCTGGGAGGAGGTTGGGGAGGCCCACCTGATAAGACCTCAGAGAGCTCAACAGGAGGCAGAGTTGGTTTGTACTATCAGACGGAGGATGTCAGAGGCTCAGGACCGTCAGAAGAGTTATGCTGATCGGCGAAGGAGACCCCTGAAGTTCTCTATTGGTGATCATGTATTTTTGAGAGTTTCACCCACGAAAGGGGTGACGAGATTTGGTCTTCGAGGTAAGTTAGCTCCATGATATATTGGGCCATTCCAGATCTTGGAGAGGATTGGAGCAGTAGCTTACCGTCTGGCACTACCACCATCTCTAGCTGGCATTCACGATGTATTCCATGTATCTATGCTGAGGAGATACGTATCCGATCCAGCACATGTACTATCAGATATATCAGTTCTCATTCAGCCTGACGTTACTTACGAGGAGGTTCCTGTACGGATTCTGGACCATAGAGAGCGTCAATTGCGGAACAATACTGTCCGGCTGGTTAAAGTCGGATGGCAGCATCATTCTGACGAGGAGGCTACTTGGGAGTTGGAGGATACGATCCGAGCTCGATACCCTCATCTTTTTACTTGAGGTATGTGGGTTAAGGTCCTTTATGCATTTATACTGTTTGGTTATATTCTAGTGTTTGCTGTTGGTTATAGCGAAATTTGGGGACCAAATTTTTATAAGTAGGGGAGAATGTGAGATATCGGAAAATTTAAATAATAGGGTTATTTGAGAAATAGCCTTATAAAATTATTCCAGAATTTTCAGAGGTTTTCTGGGAATTTTTCGGAGCTCGTACGACAGGTTTTGAGGGCATTAATTACGGGTACGGATTAAGCCTATTTGAAATACCCGTGTAAGTGAGGAAATGTTTTAATTATAAATTCATTTCCTTTATTTCTTTTCTCCTCCAAACCACATCGCCGATCCTTCTACTGTTTCCCTAAACTCCTCCCCTCTCTGCCCCGACGCAATCCCGATCTCCCCTCTCTTCCTTCTCTGTTCTCTCTCGTGGACGATCGACGCCGACGGGAGCAAGGCTTCAACTCCGGCGATCTTCCTTCTACCAGCATCAATCCTTTAGCTCAGATCTAGCCGAAGCCTTCTCCTTCTCGCTCTAATCTCTCTGTTCTCTCACGAGGATGAATCGACGCCGAGTGTGGACGAACCGACGCTACCAGGTCGAGTCAGATCCACTCAATCGCCGGCATGGAGGAGGCAGTTAGGGCTCCGGTGGTAAGTAACCGAACCTTCTTCTTCAATTCCTCCAGCTCGTGCCCTAGCACAGTCGCCCATTTCTTTCTTTCCCTTTAATGTCGATCCTTCTCTGTTCTTGAGTCTCAGTTTCTTCGTGGTTGGATTAGGTTACGGATTTAGAGACGTTGGGGATCAGTGAGGTAAGATTTGGTTGTTAGATAAGCTGTTGTTTGATTCTTGGATTTAAATATTGTAACAACCCAATTTTCCCTATTTCGAATTCTAAAAGTCCTTAAAAATATTTAGAAATGCTATATAAATATTCTAGAGATTTTTAGAAATTTTTAGAGTATTTTTATGCAATTTTTGGAGATCGTTTGGTATTTTTACTAAACGAAGGAAGTTTTGACAAAAAAAATGTCCAAGCCGAGGTTTGAACCAGCAACCTTTGACTCGGTCAAAACCAGCTGACCAAGTGTGATGGCGGTCGTTGCTTGTAAATTAGGAAGTGAAATATATTTAAGCAGTAGTTAAGAAATCGGAAATAAATTGGAATAAAAAGGCTCGGCTGAGGGTTCGAAACCGTGACAAGGGTTTCGGCGAAAACGTAGTCAACCAAGTGTGCTGGCGGGCGGTGTTAATAAAGGAAAGAGTGAATAATATTTAAGTTATAGTAGAGAACAGAAATACGTAGGATTTAAGAGGATTAAGTTATTTAAATTCCTCACCCGAAACCCTATTCTCCTCTCACGCACGCGCGGCGCGGCGATTTTCTCCTCTCGGGCAGAAACGCAGTGAACCTAGGGCATGCCTCCAGCGCCGGCAAAGGGATTTTCTGGCCGGTCTTCACTCGTGTGTGACCACCTTGACGAGGGGAGCTCGGAAACATGAAGAAGCTGCCGAGATCGTGAGCTCCTCCGAACCCTAGAAGCAATTTTTTCGGTTGTAAGTCCTAAAAGCAAGGGTAAGTTGCTACTCACCTGCAGTAGGATAGTTCCGAGGTTCATTCGTTGTTCTTTTCCTTGTTCCCGAAAGCATTGGGACAGATTGTAGGTGTTTTGTGCTTTTGATCGGATTCTATGCTACTTAGTTTCATGCTTTGTGATAACAATGGAATAAATGTCTCCCTTGATGTTGGTAATGCTGGCTAAGTTCCGTTGGATATCTTCAGGATGCTTATAATGAAATAAGCTTTACCTAAGTTTTTAATTCCAACAGATTCAAGCATACCATCATCTTCATGTATCAATTTCTTTTATAAGAATAGTATTTTACTCTCCTTATGTCATGCTTTGCTGGAAACGATTCAGAATCTGTAGATCTGTTGAGTGCATGCTTTAGTGTATTATGTGTTAAATTATGATAGAAGCAGTAACTTTTCCTTAGGCTATGCTCGATTAGGAACAAATCAGCACGAGTAAATTTCCCTTGTCATTAGATGAGCATGAACAGACCTTAAGCTTAGGTTTCACTACAACAAAAACCCTCATAGACATCGGTTTTCCACCAGTGTCTATTTCATTTTCGACCGATGTCTATGAAGCCGATGTAAAAGGTCTGTCATTTTATACATCGGGTTAAAACCGGTATAGTATCGCTTAACGACATCGGTCTTCGAATCGGTTATTAACCGGTGTAGTATCACTTAACGACACTGTTTCATCAACGGTGTAAAACCGATGTAATATTGTATGTTAATAACACCAGTTTTGGCAGCGGTAAATGATCGATGTAATAGTAGTTAATAACACCGGTTTTACAGCGGTGGAAAACCGATGTAATATGGATATTTTTTAACAGCACAAATTTGATTTCCGAAACAATGAAAAACCGGCAATAATAAAAATAAATACACAAATATTCACAAATTACACAAATATTCTTCATTCAACAATATCCATAAAATACAAAAATATTCACAAATTATATAAATAATCTTCTTACAACATTATCCATAAAATACCCAAACATTCTTTTTACATCAAAAGCTAGCTAATAGATATCAAAATCAAGGTAGAACATTCTTTTTACAACACATCAAGGTAGAACCGCACTTCAAATGTAATCTAGCATGCATTCAGCCCACTCGAACCGCACTTCATCAATTTCAACTCTGGAGTACTTGAGATTTGTAAACTGTAAAAACACATAAATAATATATTAGTAAACCAAGACCAAAAATCATAGTTGAAAAAGTAGTAAGAGCACCAGGTAACAAGATGATTAATTTGAATGCTTAAAAAGAGACATATTCATCATTTATCTCAACCACATCAATGCTTACTTCAATGCTTGCAATAAGGATCTTCAGTGGTTCACAAGCCAAGACTAGTTATTAACCATCCTGTGATGAAAGACGTCCATTGTCAGCTGATGTTGTTATAATTGCAAATGCAGCCATATTTTCGTAAACTATTGATGTCCGCAGACAAAAGTATAAAGCAGATGAATGGTTCATGGACAGAAGACTTAAATTTCTGACCTTATCTGTGTCGACATCATGGATGATTGCATTAATAACTTCTTCTCGGTTTGGACCCAAGTCGTCAGCTAAGGAATCACTGAGTTCTTCAATTTCTATGTATCCACTCTTGTTCAGATCGAAGTATGAGAAGGCTCTGTGCAGGTGTTCATCGTTTCCAATCTTGCGCAAGTGGATTGAGACAGCAACAAATTCTCCGTATTCTAAGGTACCGCTTCCATTGACATCAGCCTGTCATCAACAAGATCGAATAAGAGACAGAGGTTTTAAGTAAGGCATCATGATATTTTCAACGAAGACGATCCTGCTCAATGAGATGTTCGGTTAAGCACTCACTGCTTCCATTAATATCTGAATGTCTGAATCTGAAATCTGGTGACCGAGCTTATGCAAACCGAGTTTCAGCTCCTCAAAGCATAGTTTCCCATCTTGATTAATGTCCATCTTGTCAAACATTTCCTTTATGTCTGCAACTTCCTCGACAGAGAGGTATTCAGCCACAACCTGTAAGAAAGAGCAGAGCATACTTATCATGCAATATAATTCACTAATCAACAAATAAATAATCAAAATCAAAAGTTGCATGCCTTAAGAGTGTTGAGCTATGATCACTTACCCGTAGAGCTTTCTTTTTAAGTTTGTTCATCCCAGAGAATTGCTGAAGTCTTGCTCGTACGGTTTCACCTAGATTAACATTGGGAGCTTTACTTGCATTCTGCAACCATGTATGATCTGCGAATTCATAGATTAAGTACATTCTATATAACTAAATTGGTTCGATTAGAAAAGATATCTATATAACTGCTTGTTGATGTTCTATATGTAAGCAAGGCACTATCAGTGAAGATGAGTTTCAAACTGATGACTGGCACCTTCATACATAATAGAATGATGGAACATGCGTTATACTGACTCAACGAGTAAAACATCATTTTCAATGAGAAATAAGTTTCTCTACTCTTACAAAGCATGAACGATCATACAGAGAAACTAACATAACCAGTACTTAATACTCTCTTTACAAAGGACGAATAAGCGAGGAGCTAAAAGTTACCAAGAACTTGTTGAGTCGTCAACCTCTTCTTAGGATCTGGTTTGAGCATCTATAAATTATAAAATGAGGAACATTCAAAAGACAAGACTGAGATCACTCATCTATCTATCATTTCAACCTAATAAATTAGTTACTTTGGTTTTGCAAAGTCTCCCAATTGTGTAGGAACCTCAGTAGCTTTTATCCCAAGTTCAGAGAAGAAGAATAATAATGAGGAAAATCAATTTCTGTATTTACAACACTATTTTGATGTTAAATGTTGTTAACATGTTTGTTTAACATTGTTGTCTCCTTGTTTAGGAGCATTCTTCATAGCCCGCATGAATTTTTAAACAAAATCATGTCTAGTACTGTTTATCATTTTTCTTATTGATGGAATTGAACCCAAATCCATCGCTAAGAATCAATTTTTCTCTGGAGCACAAAAAATTATGAATTTTCATAACCTCAATCAAAGCATTAGTTTGCTTTTTGTTCTAGCATCTAAAGCAAAAGAAAGTACATTAAGGATAGAGGATAAGGAATAACCATGACAAGAAACCAGGAAAATATATAATAACAGTAGTCCTTCAAAGACAATGAAAATCAAGCAACTAACTTAAATCTGAAGGTGATGCGTAAGTTCGAAAATCTTAATAAAATACTTTGAGTGAGGCCATATTGATAACAGGTAGTCGAAGATTGTAAACCTCAAATTTCATTCCCATGCTCTGATGAATCAAGGTATAGCAAGATTTTAAGATTTACGAACTACTAAACAAAAATATAATGAGGAAGAATCTATAGAAGTACCTGGACAACATGGGAAAATTCATTAAGGAATGCATTTTGTGTGGCTAGGGACAGATGACTGCAAGCCAAAACCTCTAGCATATGCTTGATAGCCAAATCAAGAACTCCAATAAAAGAATACCATGTAAGTAAATGGAAGGAGATAAGGTCAAAAGCATCAAAGATAAATTCACAAATATACAAACAAAGCATAGAGAACCTTCCAACATTGTAGTGAACATGATTAGATATATAACTCCAACCATTTTCTATGTAAACGAAGAGTGCATTCCTGTAAGCTCGAATCGCATGTTGTCTCTACATTTTACAGAATGAATGTTTTACAATTAGCACATAAAACTTTGAACATACTTTAAATATCTGAGACAAGTTTCAATATGAAGATGAATTTGACATGCAATCGAGTACCTGATCAGAAATGTAGTAACGATTTCCAGACAAAACAAGATGAAAACCATACTTGCGTAACATTGGTGGGATGGAAAGCAAATAGCAGTAGGATGCTTGTTCAAGCATCACAGCTGCATGCAGAGAAGGCTCCTGATGACTCACGATGTCAGCTTACCAGTATACTTCCCATTTCTTTCATAATCATCAAGAAAATGAGAAACCACAGTGGCTGGAATAACATATCCAATATTTTCAGTGTCTTCGGATCTGAAAACCTAAATGAAATATCTAGTGAGATATGAAAGAAGGTAGAATGCTAATTTAGGTGCAAAAGCAGTACTCAGATGCATTTCCATTAAACATTATTCTGGGACAAAGTTAATCTATAAAAGATTTTTGAAAAGTTTGGAATAGATAAAGTAGGGAAAATAAAAGGCAGATTTAGCAGAAGGAATACCTGGAATGCCACACCAATACACTCACCACGATCATTGAAGGCAGGACCACCACTGTTTCCTGCAAAACAAGTACGTTTCTTTGACAACATTAATATGCTTTTACAAGAATATATCTGTACCTTGCCAGAGAAAGTGGTTCAATAACATCCAACTATCTAAAAAATAAAATGCTATCTTTCTAGCAAGGAAACTAGGTTGAGTTACCAACCAGGGTTTATTGCAGCATCAATCTGAATACCAAGCAGATCAGAGGATCCATGAGCATACTAACCTGAAACAGAAGCAAAAAAAAAAGTGAGTAATATTAAAAAGCTCATTTGGACACCATGTTCTAAAATTTTCAACCAACTTAAAATTGATGACACTTAAGTCAGCAATTTATCATCTATAAAACAATCTCAACAAGAATATAAAATTCACCAAAAAAATACTAAAAGCTTATGATCACAATTTCATGAAATCAAACCTCAATTCGTGATACCACACCCTTTGTCACAGAGATTGTATCTCCACCAAGTGGATATCCTACAACAGTTACTGAATCATGTGTATCATATAACTTGTTAGTTTGATGAATTATGGAAGAACAACTAGATTAAATAACCCTATAGAAAAGAGAGCCTTAGAAAATGTTAACTGTTGCAACAACTGAACTTCTACTTGATCACACTTCATCACATAAAGATTTGACAACAAATACAGACTTGGCATACCAAAAGTACATATTACCACTGATAAAATTCAAGTGTGGATAATCAATATCTTTATTGTTTCAAAAGAAAACATGCTGCAAGTGGCAAAGCATAAATTCACTTGGAGAAACATGGAGTACGTTGCCTTATGAAAGAACATTATAGATTATATTATAATAGCCCATCACCTACCAGTGATTCAAAATGGAACATAAAATTTCCTCACTTTCTTCACATTGGATAAATACCTAACCACTATGTGACAAGAACCACAAGAAATCTATCAAACTTGGTAACTGGAGTTTGCTTTGATGAACAAAAAGGCTAATTATGGCATTTTGATACACTTAATTCATCAAAATTACAGATATAGAAGTGTAGGCCAGTTATTTACAATTTTCCAACTCTTCATTATCCTGCAAGTCAGGGATTAAAAAAAATAATCATATGTTGTATCATTGAAGCAAAATGCTTATAGGAATTCAAAAATAATTAAGCCAATTCAATGAACAACTGGAGAAGGGCTAATACCAGGTTCAATGATGCATCAAAAGAAACACAAATTACTTATGGAAAAGTTGCTTATCATGAAGGAAGAGCAACATTTTTGCAATTCATGAACAACAGCAACCTGAAGGCAAGGCAATTGACCAAAATGAAGTGGTTCAGCACCTTTCCAGAATTCTTCACTCTCAACTGCAAGTAATGCAATGTCGCACTCTATGCCTCTAGCTAAGACCTGTAAATCAGGTTACTGAGAAATTTGGTAACCCAAGATTGAGAAGTCAAGTTCAGAAATAGTAAGAAGAACTAATGTTTTAAAGGAAAGGAGGTATATAGAAAATCAATACCAGCTATGCCAAAATATTACCAATAGTTTTCAAAAAGATTACAGAACATACTGCAAACACATTCATAAAAACCTGGAATAAGTATTTAAAAGAAGATTTTAAGATGCTATTTGCAAATATGAATGAAGAAAAAGACAGATGATTTCCAATTACAAGCTCTATCACAATATAATTCTCACAAAGCACGGACCTAAGAATTTCCCACTGTGCTTTGTAGCAGTTAAGAGTATTCAAGTTATTAGAGTATTTTGAGTCATGTAATGGAGTTTAATCCCACATTAGGTACTTTAGGTTTATATATTAACTCTAATGCACATGAGGTACATATAATATCACAGTTATCCTACATTAGGTACTTTAGGTTTTTCCACCGTTAAAGTCAGCCACCATCCGCTGGATTAACAAAATTAACTAAGTTATACAAGATACAAAATAAACTTGAATGATGAGTCATGGGAAAATTAAATTCTGATGGCACTAGGCAAGGATGAAACATGCCCTTATACAATTCGAATAGTGTAGATCCAAGGCAAAGCAACAAATTTCCAAGAGAAGTAAAAAATGCAGATACGCAGTTTCCTAGTAATTTTTCTCCAGAGAGTATCGCATCCCACACTATCGGGAAAAAAAGAGAGGCTAAAATCGAGCAAACAAAACCCTCCGACACAAGCATAACAGAAATGCATAGCAAAGAGGAAGCAAACAGACACTGCGATATAAAACGAGGCGGGAAAGCGTTTTTACTGGTGTGGTTCCACTTGACGGAGTTGATTTGAGATCCGGGGGAAGGCGTGTAGCTGAGGGTGCAGGGATCGCCGGCATCCACCGTGACGTCAAAGAGCTTGCTCAGAGGTTGTTCAAAGGTTGGAGGAATCGATTCTCGAGCTTCAGCGGCAACAAGGAAATAGAGGAGACGCATCCATGTTCTCTGCTTCCTTTTGCCTCAACACGAGCTCACTGCCGTCGTTGAGCAAGCAAGAGCCTTCAACGGAGCCCCCGTGGGTGCCGGTGAGGCCGGAGCCGTCAGACTGGCCCGGCCAGATCGGGTCGGCGAGCGTGGAGAAGAAGCAGGTGGTTTTGATCCGATTGAGGGGGCATCGATCCAAGAAGGGGAAGAGATCCAGGAAGGGGAAGGGGAAGATGAGGCTGAGAGAGATGGTCAGGAGGTTTAGGTTTAGGCTGAGAGAAGCGGCGCGATATTGGTTTAGGTTTGGAGGGAACGAAGTGTTGTAAATTTTGACTAGTGGAAACATAAAATTATTTTGTTTTTTTGGTTCATTAACATCGAGTTTTAAAAACCGCTATTAAAATCGCTGTCTATTAATAAAAAAAAAAGGCGCTCATAGACATCGGCTAAAAAATCGATGTCTATGAGCGAAAATCTGCGCTCATAGACACCGGTTTTTGGGAAAACCGGTGTAAAATACTCATAGACATCGGTTTTTGCTTAAAATTGTTGTTGTTCCACCGATGTCTATGAGGGTTTTTGTTGTAGTGTTTGGATTTCCTTGATGATTTTACCTTAAGCTTGTTGATTGTATCTTTCATGCCATTTATGAAGTTATTGTTCCTTGCTGTTTATAAGCATGAGAAATTAGTAGCTTTATAAAGTATAGATTTTGAACAAACAGAACAAGCTTTACATAAGTTCTAAATGCCAGCAAGTTTTAATTTGTTTTGCGCTGAGAAAGGGGCGCGAACAGCCCCATTTCTTTCATGTTGCAGCAAGCACGGACAGCTCTAATAGAGCCTAGAACAGTCTTTGTCTCTTTGCATTTCTGCAGGGCACAGATAGCTCCTGTGGAGCTTATTCCAGCTAGGTTCTTTGCATTTCTACAGGCCGAACAGCCCCATTTGGGGCTTAGAATAATGCACTCTTTTAGTATATGCAGTAGACATGAAAGTTATATATAGCAGAATAGTTTTATTTCATTAAGAATGCACTTTTCTTTTAAATTGCAATAGGCGTGAATCACATATATAGCATTGCAGTTTAAGTCTTTTAACAATAGCTTTTATTTGTTATCACATGTGTGTGTACAACCCTTCCATGCTATTACTGAACAACAGTAGCTTTGTTTGTTATCATGTGAACATGGACAGTCTTAACAGTAGCTTCGTTTGAACACCAGTAGCCTTAACAGTCTTCATTGTTATTAGTTGAACATCAGTAGTATTCATTTGCTATTAATTGAGCATGTACAGCTTTCATTGTTATTAGTTGAACATGAGTAGCTATAAGTTAGAAAAGACCAAGGTCTTACTAGGATCCCTAAGTTTTAAGTATTGGGATCAGCAGCACACCAAGTGTTCAATGAAATGCCAAGGCATTATATTATAAGAACATAAAAAGAAAATAAGTATTTTACTTTTTAATGGCATGTGCCGGACACAAGGTGTTGGTTGCTACTCGGAAAACCTAATGGTTCCACTGTACAAAAATTTTGTATAAAGGTCTGAACCTTTTCCTAGCTACCATGTGTTCTTTTAAATTAAACTTGGATCGCCTGCGGAACTTAACACGTTTGATCCAAAGTTTAATCTATTTGTTCTTTTAGGTTTTGACTTGGATCTCCTGCGGAACTTAACACGTTCGATCCAAATCACCTAAGTTATTAATTCCATTAAATATTAATTTCCATAATTAGTTCCCAGTACTGACGTGGCGAGGCACATGACCTTCTTGGATATGGGAGCAACCACCACCGACTAGACAAAACCTTTTAAGGAAAACTAATATTTAATTTCCTAAAATAACTTTAGGTTACCCGAAAGGAACAATCAAATCACAAGGAAAAGAAAAAAACAAAGAACACAACATCAAAAATAAATTCGAAATACTAGAATCGCATGCCTCTTGTATTTGGTATTATTTCCAAAAATAACTAGTATGATGCGGAAAGGAAAAATACTAGTTATACCTTTTAGAAAGACCTCTTGATCTTCTACCGTATTCCTCTTCTAATCCCAGACATTGTGTGGGCAACGATCTTCCGAGACGAGAACCACCAAACCACCTTCTTCTTCTTTCCTTCAAGTTTCGGCCAAGCAAGACTTTCAAAGGAAGAAGATCCTTTTCCACCAACCAAGCTCCAAGGGATGCAAACTTTCTCTCCTTCTTCTCCAAGCTAAGATCCGGCCACCACTTGATCTCCAAGAGAAAAGAAGGTTTCGGCCACAAAGATGGAGAGAAGAGAAAGGGAAGGGCCAGCCACACCAAGGAAGAAAAGAGGGAGAAAAATAATAGAGTTGTTCACCATGAAGCCTCCTCTACCCCCTCTTTTATAATCCTTGGTCTTGGCAAATAAGGAAAATTTAATAAAAACTTCCTTAATTCTTTTTCTATTGAAAAGGAAAATTTATTTAATTAAAAATAATTTTTTTTTCATCATGATAATGGCCGGCCACCTTTAATCCCTTAATCAAGGAAATTTTAATTCACACAAGAATTAAAACTTCCTAATTTGCTTCTGGAAATTTATAAAAATTTCTCAAATAATTTTTCCCTTCATGGTGGTTAATAAAAAGGAAATTTTATAAATTAAAATCTTTCTTTTAAACATGTGGATAAAAAGAAAGTTATCACTAAAAATTAAAATCTCTTTCAATCTACAAATAAGGAAAGATATCAAATCTTTTCTTAATCTTTTGTAGAAACTTATAAAAGAGAATATTTAATTTTTAAACTCTCTTTTAAATCATGAACATGTTTAAAATGGAAAGTTTTCTTAAAATTTAAAATCCACCTTTTAATCAACAAATAAGGAAAGATTTCAAAATTTTAAACCCTCTTTTAAACATGTGGATGATTTACAAATAAGGAAAGTTTTTACTAAAAATTAAAACTATCCTTTTAATCTACAAATAAGGAAAGAGATTAATCTCTTCTCTTAATCTTTTGTAGAAAGCTATAAAAGAAAATTTTAATTTTAAAACTCTCTTTTAAATCATGATATCCACATAAGAAATAATTTTAATAAAAAACCCTTTTAATATTGTAGTTGTAAAATACGGTGCCCAAATAATAATAAAATAATAAGATTATTGGAAAAATAATCTTATTGGATTTTTCAGGAATTTTTAGGAATTTTCTGGGATTTAATCGGAGGCCGTATGACGTATTTTAAGGGGATCAATTATTGGGTTTAGTGAAAACTTATTTAGAATACCCAAAGATGAGAGTTGATTGAGGAATAAACTTAAGTTTTGATTTATCTAAACCTATGTTTAAATTTAAAAACCACACCCATTCCTAACCCGTGCCCTAAAGCCTTCCCTCACCGCCGACATCTCCCCTTCGCTTCCTCTGCGCCACCCTCCGAAGCCCGCAACGGCGTCGACAGATCGCCGGCCTCGTTCACTCCGCACCGGCAGAGTCTCCCTCTCCCTCTCCCGATTTCCCCTAAACCTCCTCATCGCCGTAGACCACAAGACCTCTAACGCTGAAGAGCTCGACCGCCGATGCCCTCTCCGCGGCCCTCCTTTCTCCTGAAAACGTCGATCTCCTCTCAAACTCTCCCGACTCGCCGGAAGTCTCCATTCTCGACGCTCGTCCGCACCTGATCGACCGGCGTTGCACATCTCCGTGTTGATCGAGCATCTATGTCTTCTCCTCATCTGAAGATTCTCTGGTGGAGCTTCTCTTCGGCTAGCTGTCGCACGTATAGTTTCTGTGGTCGGAGGTCGGCAGATCAGAGCCCTAGGTTCGCCGGAGTGAGGCTAGGGTTCCAGCGGCAAATCTTTGGATTGAATCGACATTCCAAAAGGCCGTCTTCCTTTCCATGGATTTGCAACTCATTTCCACCGCAGAAACCTTCATCACGATGTGTTTCCCTTCCCATCGTGACGGAGCTATAATCGATCTGGTTAGTCATCACCTCTTCCCCTTTTTCCTTTGCTGTAGTATGCCTTAGTTCTTCGTTCCGATGTTACTGATCACTCGACATGTGAGGTAGGATTTCTATCAGTTGCAATTGTTTGTGGCCACCAGAAACACAAAGGGTTGCAGATCGAATAGCGATTCCAGAGGTGCTGAAGGATTTTGGGTGAGGGGTCAGAGCTACAATTGTTGGAGGAAGCTAAGGTATGTGATCTCTAGGTAATGAAATGTGTTGATCCTGTGTTAGAAATTGGAGTTTTGGAATTTATTCATGAGTTATATTAGTTGTCAGATTTCTAGTTAGCAATTGATCTCGTGGATAAACTATGTATGTTGGATTCATAAGGGCTATTTGGTGGATGATTTATATGGGTGGATGCACGATTATTATTAGCATATTATAGAATTGGTTGTTTATTGATGATTGATGCCAGGATTGGATTGTAAATGAATTAATGGATTCATGTTAAGTTGAGAAACTCAAGGATTAAATGATTGGATTAATTGGTGATTTATGTGTAAACCTAACTTAATTAGGTTGTAGTATAATTAAGGTTGATCGGGGGATTACTCAAGGATCATGTTTGATTAGTGTTACCCTAATTAGAATAGGGATTATGTTTGGTTATTTACTTCCTATGTAATTAGCTAAATAGACTATGTGATCGCAGGATTTTATTTCGGGACGAGCACCCTGAGTTAGAGGTTTGTTAAGGATATTTGGATGGAGCTGTATATGAGTATGTTGTTGGATTGTTACACTTAGATGTGGATCCCTGAGTTGAGCAGTAAATTTGGGGACCAAATTTTTATTAGTGGGGGAGAATGTAAAATACGGTGCCCAAATAATAATAAAATAATAAGATTATTGGACAAATAATCTTATTGGATTTTTCAGGAATTTTTAGGTATTTTCTGGGAATTTTTCGGAGTCCGTTTGGCGTAGTTTAAAGGGATCATTTATAGGCTAAGTGGAAGGCCGTTCGGGTTATCCTATTTAAGTGAGGAAATGTTTTAATTATAAAATCCGTTTTCTTTTATTTTTCCCGATCCATCGCCGTTTTCCCCAAAACCACCGAGATTCCAACCTCTTCCCCCATCCCCCTTCTCTTCTCCCTCACACGCTCTCTTCTCTTGACGCCATCGTCGACATGGGAGCCGCCGATCATCCTCTCTTCGTCGGCGCAGCCTCATCGCCGATCGCCAGAGAGATCGCACCGACGGGCCGAGCCTCCCTCTCTCAGCCTGATGTTGTGCCCCACGCCACCGCCCAAGGCCGGTTTCCCCTTCTCCTCTCCATGCCACCGTCGGCTACCGCAGCTTGACGCCGGACGTCGCAGTCTACCGCCTGATCGCTGATTCTTCTCTTCATCGATCCTCTCCCGATTTGCCTCCATCCCGACACTTGATTGCCGATGCTGACCCCCTTTAGCTCCGATCCAGCGGTCGTCTGTCCAGCCCTAGCCAGACACTAGGAGCACGCCGGAAAGGAAATCGAGCCACCTTTGTTTCTTGCCGCAGATCTGTGCCGCCTTGCCGTTGTCGATGGGAAGGGGGAGCCATTCGGTGGCTTTGTCACACCCACATCGCAAGCGGTAGCATCTGCTGGGAGCTCAACTAGGTGGTGCCGCTGTTGTCCAGTGCATTGGAGCACTCGATCTGAGGTAAGATCTGTGTGGGTTCTAATTAAACAACAAGTTGGTTGGATACTAATCTAATGATTTGTTGTGGTTAGTTGGCGGATCCATTTACTCACAGCATCACTCGGTTGCTTCATTGAAAGGTTGAAGATCTAGTTTGAGGGTAAGATCTCTAACATAAAAGGGTATTGATCAGAAATTTGGCTTGATTTCATATGTGGAGTGGATTTATTATGGTTATTTGGTATTTTAATTGAATTTGTAGAGATCTGGATTTCCATTTTAGAATGGAAGATTGTGTTAATTAGGTTGGTTGACCCTCTGTAGCTCTGACCGACTTTGTTGAGGACGATCCACAGATGTGAGCAACCTACTTGGATTTGAGTAAGTTGGGAAGGTAAATTTGTGTATGAACTATATTTGATTTTAGTTGTGATTTGTTGCTTGAGTGGATTTGGGCTTGTGTGTGGTTATCAGGTGGATAGATTCGGTGAGTATGATGGATAATTCGTTATTAATTAGATATATTGAATTGTAGTTCTTGTCTGTCTTGGATTTAATTAAAGTATATGAAGGAAGAGTTTGGATCGGTTTAGAGTGGTTAATAGTTGATACATTGATTATATATCCTTAGTTTTGTCTTGTATATTGTATTTGTAGGATTTGAGTTGGATGAATCTTTTGGAATGTTGAAGATGGAGATCGGATTTCATGGTTTGTAGTGGTTTGGTTAGCATTGATCTATCTTTGTTTAAATTGGTTGGACTATGGAGTTATTAGGGTTATAGAATCTAATGTAGTTATGATTGATGATGAAAGGAATTAGTCCATTTTATTGAGATAAAACAAGTAGAGTTGATTCATGTTGATTAAGAAGTTGAGAAACTTAAGGATTAGATATTGGATTAATTGATGATTCATGCGTAAACCTAATCTAATTAGATTGTAGTATAATTAAGGTTGATTGGGGGATTACTCCAGGATTATGTTCGATTAGCGTTATCCTAATTAGATTAGGGATTCTGTTTAGTTATTTAGTTCCTACTTGATTAGCTACATTATACATATTGTGATTTGCAGGATTTTGATCCGAGATGAGCGTCTCGATGTGAGGTCATTTGGCACGATCGACATATATAGGCGGGTATTTCTTGCTTTATCTCTTTAGTATTTTGATCCTAGTGCATGAGCTTTATGTTCAGATAGTTGCTGTATCTATCTTGACTCCACTCTTATTCTTCCTGCGTTTGATACTTCCACTCGATCTTTGAGCTACTCATTTCTGTATCTATACAGTCTCTCGTTGCTATTCATGATATTTAGCAGATACTATAGTACTAGGTATTGGAGACCAGATACAAGACATTAGATAGTAGGTATTGGATATATGGACACCTGATACCATGTTTACCTGCTTTGATTACTGTTTATTTATGCTTAGTATTGAGCATGCGGATTCATGTAGCATACCTGATTTCCCGTTATATATATATGATGATTGTTGCATTATTCACATCATGTCATTGCATGCATAGCCGACGACTTTGGCTCCCTTGTGGTTGAGATGGTCGTTGGCCCGGGCCGCACGCTCGACCACTCATGGGTAGTGGTAGCTTGGAGCGTGCCGCATGTCCTGTCTTGCCCCCACTCGCACACTCATGGGTAGTGATTGCTGGAGTCGCGGCAGCAGGGACCCCCGTCGTAGACGTAGCTATTCAGCTACTATGCACCTGTCCATCCGGTCACTCGAGAGTAGTGGCGGCCTTTGGGTGGTACAGTTTGTCATCGATCCGGCCTCTCGCCCATACAGGGGTCATGGTGCAGAGAGGTGGGCGGGGTGACCATCCGTACATACGCTGTTGCTATTATATCTGCTGGTTGTTTACTTATGCTGTTGTTGCTTATCTATGCTGCTGTTGCTAGATTATGCTGCTGTTACTTATTTATGTTGTTATGCTTACATAGGTTGAGATTTATACCTGTGATATGTGTTTAGACACTGACTTACTTACTGTAGACATGTATATACCTCACACGATACCATGTAGTTATCAGCAGCACTGTAGCAGGATTTTGCTACACTTTACCTTTTACTACTAGCCTAGGATATGGTTTCAGGTATGGACACTTATTATGATATCACTGTAGTATCTGCTATTTCCATACGAGACTGTATACCTTTGTATCTCTAGTTCTTTATGATACTCATGCACTATCTGTCTATTACCCGCTGAGTCTTTATACTCACCACCCCGCATATTGGTAATTTCACCAGGTAACAGGTAAAGGAGTTATGGAGTCACCTGGAGATCCTGTCCGCCAGTTCCACGTCACATTCGAGGACGACCTTACGATTTTGGTATTTCTTACGTTATTTGTATTTTGGATTTTGTACTTGTTTATGTATTTGTATTGTCTTGTATTGGGTTTGATATTATTGTGTCAAGCCGAGCCGGCTCGCAGTTAGTTGTTTTATGTTTTGTGATCATTATTTGTGATTTCCGCTGTGTTGATTTTAGTACAGCCGAGTGGGCTGATTATATAACTGCGTGGTTGTATTTATTTCTGTTCCAACCGAGTGGGCTGATTATATAACTGCGTGGTTGTGTATATATATGCCAGCCGTATGTGGCTGATGTATTTTGTATGTATGTATGCCTCAGATTGTCACCCGTACAGGGGAGATGCTGCCGAAATTTTTCGGTACGGTCTCCTCTGGGGGCGTGACACTAGTGGCCGGTCACCTAAGCTTGGGACCCAAGCTTTGGCCGGCCACCAACTTGGCTCATCCATTTGGTCTTGGCCGGCCCTAGCTTGGGTTCCAATCTAGCTTGGCCGGCCCCATTGGATGGGTAAGAAGGTGGGTATGTGGTGGGTATAAATCTCTATATACAAGAGGCTACGATAGGGACCGAGAGGAGGAATTGGTTTTGGTCTCCCGATGAAATTAAGCATCCCGTGTTCGCCCCGAACACACAACTTAATTTCATCAATAATAATTCATTCCACTAAAGAACTATTATTGAACTACCGCACAAATCCCAAATTACATTTTGGGCTCCTTCTTATTATGAGTGTGTTAGTCTCCCAGTGTTTAAGATAACAAATGCCCACTAATTAAGTAAGTTATTGACAACTCACTTAATTAATATCTAGCTCCAAGAGTAGTACCACTCAACTTCATCGTCATGTCGGACTAAGTCCACCTGCAGGGTTTAACATGACAATCCTTATGAGCTCCTCTTGGGGACATTTTCAACCTAGATTACTAGGACACAGTTTCCTTCTATAATCAACAACACACACTATAAGTGATATCATTTCCCAACTTATCGGGCTTATTTATTTATCGAACTAAATCCCACCCATTGATAAATTAAAGAAATAAATATCAAATATATGTGATTGTTATTATATTAGGATTAAGAGCACACACTTCCATAATAACTGAGGTCTTTGTTCCTTTATAAAGTCAGTATAAAAGAAACGATCTCAAATGGTCCTACTCAATACACTCTAAGTGTACTAGTGTAATTATATAGTTAAGATAAACTAATACCTAATTACACTACGACCTTCCTATGGTTTGTTCCTTTCCATCTTGGCCGTGAGCTCTGTTTATAATTTATAAGGTACTGAAAACATGATCTTCTGTGTGTGACACCACACACCATGTTATCTACAATATAAATTAATTGAATAACTACATTTATCATAAATGTAGACATTTGACCAATGTGATTCTTATTTCTAGATAAATGTTTATACCAAAAACTAGGATTTTAGTATACATCCTAACAATCTCCCACTTATACTAAAAGACTAAGCTGCTATATCTGCTGCCATACATCTGATTCCCAACCCTTCAACATGCCCATCAAAAGCTCTTGCCTTAAGGGCCTTAGTGAAAAGATCTATAGGTCATCATCTGATGCAATCTAGGCAGCAACAACTT
The DNA here is from genome assembly GCF_018446385.1 of Zingiber officinale. Taxonomy (NCBI): domain Eukaryota; kingdom Viridiplantae; phylum Streptophyta; class Magnoliopsida; order Zingiberales; family Zingiberaceae; genus Zingiber; species Zingiber officinale. The sequence goes on from NC_055989.1 coordinate 36,624,746, forward strand.
CTCCTCGTTTATACGATTTCTCGTATTGGGTGGTACTTGCGCTCTATTGTGTTTACTTGCCTTATAGACTCATGGTTTCTTCGAGTTTGCTACTGCACCACAATTATTACAATAAATTGTAATAATATTTGGACAAATCTGAAATCATATCTAAGTCTATCTTGAGGTTATTAAGTCATTCAGCTTTTATGACTACCTCAGAAGCTTGCCATATACTCAGCTTCTATGGTGGAGTCCAGAAAAACACCTATGCTTATCACTCTTCCATTGTTACGACTTTACCTCCTAAAGTAAACACAAAACCCCGAGGTTGACTTACTATTGTCCCTATCCGATTGGAAGTCAAAATCCGTGCAACACACAGGGACCAAATCAACTGCCTTATAAGCTAGCATATAATTTCTAGTGCCTTTAAGATACTTTAATATATGCTTTACTGCAGTCCAATGTCCTTGTCAAGGGTTACTTTGATATCTGCTAACTATGCCCTTGGCAAAACAGGTTTCTGATCTCGTGCATAGCATACATTAGGCTTCCGATAGCAGAAGCATAAAGATCTGCCTTCATTTCCTCTATCTCCTTTGATGTCTTCGAAGACATCTCTTTAGATAAAGCTACTTCAAGCCCAAAAGGTAAGAAACCTTTCTTGGAGTTCTGCATGCTTAAAACGAGCAAGGATTTTTTTTCGATATATGAACCTTGGGATAAGTAAAATATTCTTTTCTTGTGATCCCTTGTTACTTTGATCCCAAGAATATATACATTCTCCCTAGTCCTTCATATCGAATTGTTTGGACAACCATACCCTTACTTCTGACAACACTTTGATATTGTTTCCAACTACCAAAAAATGTTATCTACCTGTAGTACAAGAAATACCACCACGTTTCCATCACACTTTTTGAATACACAAGACTTATCGGGTTACTTAATAAATCCACAGGTCTGGATTACTTTGATAAACCAGATGTTCCAAGACCTTGAAGTTTTGCCTCAGTCCATAAACTGATTGAGCTTGCATACAAGATGCTCTTTGCCCTTTGCAATGAACCCTTCTGGTTGCTTTATATGGATGCTTTCTTCAAGACTTCCATTTAAGAAATGTTGTCTTGACATCCACTTGCCAAATAGATAAAAGAATCTGGATAGACTTAAGCATGGCTACCAGTGAAAATGTTTCCTTTTTCATCAAGCCTTGCTTTGAAAGTTTCTATCTTTCTATCTATCCATCTTTTCCTATTGTAGACTTATTTTCACCGAATGACTTTTACACCATCTGGTGATTCTACAAGCTTCCAGATTTTATTATATTCTAATTCTGTATTCATTGCTCTTTGCCAAGATGTTTCATCTTTATCTTGTGGTGTTTCATCATATGTCCGGGATCAGGCTCATGTTCATTTGGGATCAAGTCCAAAAGACTCTCCCAAAACATAAATCTTTTAGGTTGTTTGACAACCCTCCCACTACAATGATGCACTGTCTATAATTGTGTATCAATTGTGATACGTGTTGCAGTTTCTTGTGATATTTCATCTTGTACAGTTGGTACTAGATTAGACTTGTCTTTTATTAAGAACAAATTATTTATGGGCTTATGCTTCATTATATAGTCCTCTAAAAATCAGTCATTGATGCTAATAATGACCTTATGATTTTTAAGACTATAAACCTACTTTCATTTCTATAGGATAACCCATAAATAAGTGAATTCCTATCCAGCTTATCATTGTCTCTCTTCAGCATATGTGCTGGACTACCCGAATCCGAATGTGCTTCAAAATAGGCTTACGCCTATTCAGCAATTCTATATGAGTCGAGAGTTCTGACTTTGGAAGGTACTATGTTCACTTTCTTTTCCAGAGTATATCCTTAAAACGAACTTGGTAATTTTCTGAATAACTCATCAATCTAATTATTTCCATAAGAGTCCTATACCTTCTTTCTACTACACCATTCTGTTGGGGTGTATCAGGTGAAGTTAGTTGGGAGTGAATCCCTACTTCTGATAAATAACTCCTAAATTGTCCTAAGAGGTACTTGCCACTACGATCTTACCATAGTGACTTGATACTTTTACTTTAACATTTCTCCGCATCAGCCTTGTACTCTTTGAACTAATCAAAGCACTTAGTCTTGCGGCACATTAAGTAAATGTATTTGTATTTTGAATAGTTGTCTATAAAATAGATGAAATATTCGATACTACCTCTTGACTGGATAGTCATAGGATCACACAAATCAGAATGAACCAATTTAATATATCTTTGGCTCCATACCCCTTAGACTTAAAAGCTTCTTGGTTATTTTTCCTTCCAAGTAAGACTCGCAGGTTGGAAAGATTTCCACTAGTAATGAACCCAATAGTTCATCAGCTACCAATGAATCCTACTCAAGTTAATATAGCCTAGCCTTAGATGCCAAAGATATAATTGGTTCATTTCCGAAGGTTGCTTTCTCTTAAAGTTAGAAGATGTGTTACTAATTTCCATTTGTTGCATCGTGGGAGTTATTGGATTATAATTTGTCAACCAACATACTAGAATAGATAACTTCCCTATTTTTCTTGATAACAACTTTGTTATCAAAATAGACACAATATCTATCTTATAATAGTTTAGAAACTGAAATCAGGTTCTTTCTAAACTTAGTATGTAAAGGCAATTTCTAATAATCCATATTTTATTCCTATTAGAGAATAAACCTCTCCCACTGCAACAGCTGCTACTTTTGCAGTAGTGCCCATGTGGACGGTGTTTTAATTTTCATTTAGTTGTCAGGTTTCCTGGAACCCTGCAATGAATTGCAGACATGATTAATGTCATCTGTATCTACACTCCAGGTTCTGGTAGATAACATCACTAGACATTTTTCAACTAATGAATTAAATACACCTATATTGTTCTTAGTTCTAAGAAGACAGTCTACCTTAATGTCCAAGTCCTATTTCCAATCATTACAATTGGGACTACTAAGTCTTTTCTATAGTATAACAACTAGGGAATTGACAAACATTTTAAATCCTAAGAGTCACAAAAATATTTGGTCAAGATCAACTCCTTAAAATTCTCATGAATTTTGTATGCCACGATAGTGTGGACGTATACAAAATCAAAGAGGAGATTTTATCCATTAATTTTATTATCTCATCAACTTTTCTTTATGATGAATAAAATTAATAGTTGATCTGTCTTTGATCAAATATTTGGTCAAAACTTTTGAATTTAAAATAACATTGATTCCTCAAACAATATTATTTAAATTCACCAACACCTCAAACACCGTGAATTTTGCATGCCACGATAGTGTGGACGTATACAAAATTAAACATTTGTAAGAGGAGGGGTTTACCTATTAATTATCTTGTCAATAAATCTTTATGACAAATAAAATTACCTCAAACACCGTGAATTTTGTATGCCACGATAGTGTGGACGTATACAAAATCAAACATTTGTAAGAGGAGTTTTTAATTTTATTCTCTTGTCAACCTATTTATTTGACAAATTAATAGTTGGTTTTCTTCGGTCACACAAATAATAGCAGTGATTCCGATGGGGAGGATACTATTAGACGTGCCTAAGTGTTTACCATTACTTGACACTAAGTCCATTAATAAGATTGTGCCCCTTCCGATGGGGAAGATCACACGCTCTTAATTAACTTCCTATAGTCATCCAAAATGGAAGTTTAAGCTAGTGATTCGCAAACAAGCTCATCCGATATGGAGGAAGGCACTCAGAGCCAACGCGCAAGCTTGTTGCATCACTTATAAACCAGTAATGGAGACCGTGGAATTTATTTAAAAATAAATCCCTCTCCCACTTAGTTATTTAAAGTGAGGAATTTTGACTATGCTAGCCTACTTAGCATGCATACTAACAAGCACACACAACACAACATAAAAAGCAATAAATAGAAAAACTAATTTTTAACTATTATGGATTTTTATCTATTGCTGTCCTCCGTGTGTCGCCAACCCTAACTGCTGCCATCTTTGGCCATCGCCACCGGGTCTAGTTGTCGCATCCATCTTGCTCCTTGTTCCGCTGCGCCTCTGGTCCTCAAAGGTTCCACGCCTTGCAAGATTCGATCCGCGACATAAATAGAATTTTACATTTTTCGATCCTATATTCCTCGAAGGAATGTACATGTAAACTAGATCAAACATAAAATAAAATTTACATCCATCGATCCTATATTCCATAAAAGGAATGTACATGTAACTAGACCAAAAAATAAAATCCTAATAAAACTAAATACAGCTCCTGCTGTATTTTATAATATAATCATGCACACGCAATAAAATGCCCTTGACATGTCCAAGGGTCCAATCACACACACAATATCTATAAGCCATAATAGTTGGATCCTGCATCCACAAAGTTAGCACATCCTACTATTATCCTGCCTAAATTATGTATGACATGTGCATAATTAAACTAATACCAAATACACAGAGGAAAAACCCTAGCTCTGATACCAATTATTGGTTGCTACTCGGAAAACCTAATGGTTCCACTGTACAAAAATTTTGTACAAATGTCTGAACCTTTTCCTAGCTACCAAGTGTTCTTTTAAATTAAACTTGGATCGCCTGCGGAACTTAACACGTTTGATCCAAAGTTTAATCTATTTGTTCTTTTAGGTTTTGACTTGGATCTCCTGCGGAACTTAACACGTTCGATCCAAATCACCTAAGTTATTAATTCCATTAAATATTAATTTCCATAATTGGTTTCCAGTACTGACGTGGTGAGGCACATAACCTTCTTGGATATGGGAGCAACCACCACCGACTAGACAAAACCTTTTAAGGAAAGCTAATATTTAATTTCCTAAAATAACTTTAGGTTAACCGAAAGGAACAATCAAATCACAAGGAAAAGAAAAAAATAAAGAACACAACATCCAAAATAAATTCGAAATACTAAAATCGTATGCCTCTTGTATTTGGTATTATTTCCAAAAATAACTAGTATGATGCGGAAAGGAAAAATACTAGTTATACCTTTTAGAAAGACCTCTTGATCTTCTACCGTATTCCTCTTCTAATCCCGGACGTTGTGTGGGCAACGATCTTCCGAGACGAGAACCACCAAACCACCTTCTTCTTCTTTCCTTCAAGTTTTGGCCAAGCAAGACTTTCAAAGGAAGAAGATCCTTTTCCACCAACCAAGCTCCAAGGGATGCAAGCTTTCTCTCCTTCTTCTCCAAGATAAGATCCAGCCACCACTTGATCTCCAAGAGAAAAGAAGGTTTCGGCCACAAAGATGGAGAGAAGAGAAAGGGAAGGGCCGGCCACACGAAGGAAGAAAAGAGGGAGAAAAATAATAGAGTTGTTCACCATGAAGCCTCCTCTACCCCCTCTTTTATAATCCTTGGTCTTGGGAAATAAGGAAAATTTAATAAAAACTTTCTTAATTCTTTTGCTATTGAAAAGAAAAATTTATTTAATTAAAAATAATTTTCTTTTCATCATGATAATGGCCGGCCACCTTTAATCCCTTAATCAAGGAAATTTTAATTCACACAAGAATTAAAACTTCCTAATTTGCTTCCGGAAATTTTTAAAAATTTCTCAAATAATTTTTCCCTTCATGGTGGTTAAAAAAAAGGAAATTTTATAAATTAAAATCTTTCTTTTAAACATGTGGATAAAAAGAAAGTTATCTCTAAAAATTAAAATCTCTTTCAATCTACAAATAAGGAAAGATATCAAATCTTTTCTTAATCCTTTGTAGAAACTTATAAAAGAGAATATTTAATTTTTAAACTTTCTTTTAAATCATGAACATGTTTAAAAAAGAAAGTTTTCTTAAAATTTAAAATCCACCTTTTAATCAACAAATAAGGAAAGATTTCAAATTTTTAAACTCTCTTTTAAACATGTGGATGATTTACAAATAAGGAAAGTTTTTACTAAAAATTAAAACTATCCTTTTAATCTACAAATAAGGAAAGAGATTAATCTCTTCTCTTAATCTTTTGTAGAAAGCTATAAAAGGAAATTTTAATTTTAAAACTCTCTTTTAAATCATGATATCCACATAAGAAATAATTTTAATAAAAAACCCTTTTAATATTCTAGTGGCCGGTCACCTAAGCTTGGGACCTAAGCTTTGGCCGGACACCAACTTGGCTCATCCATTTGGTCTTGGCCGGCCCTAGCTTGGGTTCCAAGCTAGTTTGGCCGGCCCCATTGGATGGGTAAGAAGGTGGGTATGTGGTGGGTATAAATCTCTATATACAAGAGGCTACGATAGGTACCGAGAGAAGGAATTGGTTTTGGTCTCCCGATGAAATTAAGCATCCCGTGTTCGCCCCGAACACACAACTTAATTTCATCAATAATAATTCATTCCACTAAAAAACTATTATTGAACTACCGCACCAATCCCAAATTACATTTTGGGCTCCTTCTTATTATGAGTGTGTTAGTCTCCCTGTGTTTAAGATAACAAATGTCCACTAATTAAGTAAGTTACTGACAACTCACTTAATTAATATCTAGCTCCAAGAGTAGTACCACTCAACTTCATCGTCATGTCGGACTAATCCACCTGCAGGGTTTAACATGACAATCCTTATGAGCTCTTCTTGGGGACATTCTCTGTTGGAACCCCAAGGTTGTTTTGGTGTGATCAACAAGTTATGTTAGGTCCTACATTGTTTCTAACCTTGTGTCTAAGTGTGCAGGAGCTTAGGAGCACAGGTATTCGAGCGAAAGACGCAGCTAGCGAGAAGGACGGCACGCGGTGCGTCCGAGGGGCGAGGTGCTGCGGAAGAGTACACCGGCGGACGAGAAGGTAGTGCGCGCGGTGGTTCCGAGGTACGAAAGCCGGAGCGGAAGATTGCTCGGGGAGCAAGAGACGCAGCTAGCGCGAAGGTCGGCACGGGGTGCGGCCGAGGGACGAAGTCTGCGGATGAGTACGCTGGTGGACGAGAAGGGACACGCGACAATTCTGAGGAACGAGAAGCTGGAGGGAAGCACGCTCAAGAAGACCGGAAGATGGGTTCGGGTGAGCCCTATTCCGGATGTTAGAGATCACCCAAGCAAGCGGAGCCGGAGCAGAAAGACCCGGACTAGAGGCGAGCTAAACCGGAGAAGAGAGCACGGACCAAAAGTCAACTGGGTTGACTTTTGGCTCCGGGGCGCCCAGAACTGTCTAGGCCGCCCGGAGCTGTCCGGGGCGCCCGGAACTGTCCGGGGCGCCCGGAACTGACTTTTTCATAGGATCGAGCTTTGGCTCGATCCAACCGTTGGGGGATAAATTTTATCCCCCAAGGGCGCCCGAAACCCTTCCAGGCGCCCCGACTAAGGCTATAAATATAGCCTTGGTCCAGAAGCTTTTCAATAATCACGATCATTCTATTTCAAAACACTTGTATGCTTTAGTTGTAATTAAGCTTCTGCTTTCTGTGCCTAAACGCTGTAAGAGGCTTGTCCGCCTGAAGGAGTTTTTGAGCTTAATCTTCCTTGGATTAACAACCACATCGGTTGTAACCAAGTAAACATCTGGTGCCTCGTCTTTTCTTTTATGCTTTTATTTATCTTCTTAATTCATTTTACAAGTGTTAGCTTAATCGTTCGAGAAAGGGTTTGTTGGAGCAATCCCAATGGTTCGTGGTACCATGTGTTTTGGTGTTTGGGCAAAGGGTTTAAGTTAGGTTTACCCTTGTTATTTGATATGTGTACTTGAGTTGTGCAGGACTGCAGGTGACACATGTGACTCAGGTTGACAGCTTCGGGTCCGGTGAAGGATGGAGCATCCGAGGGACCATGGACAAGGCAGCAAGGACAATGGCCGAGGGAAGCGACTTCGAGGCATACGCGAAGGATGTCATTGGAGACAAGCCATGGGCTTGTATGCATCCGAGGGACGAGAGCCAAAGGAAGTAGGCTTGAAGGCAAGAGGTCAAGGCTGCAAAGAAGAGTCAAATGAGTCGTGAGGGTACGAGTGCATGAGAGATTGTACTCGGAGTAAAATCCTAGTTTTAGGGTTTTAGTGTAACGGCACTGTAGTTGTTACTGTAGCGCACTGTAGCAGGTACTGTAGTGTACTGTAGCAGTCGACTGGTGTATGGACCAGTCGACTGATGCACTGTAGCAGATAGCCGTTGAGAGAGCCGTTGGGCTGGCATCAGTCGACTGGTGCAAGGACCAGTCGACTGGTAACGGGCAAATCAGGTTCTGATTTGTTCCAAGCTCTATAAGAAGGAGCTTGGTATGGCCGGCAAAGACGACGAAATTAGACTTGGTTAAAGCCTAATTAGTAGTCACCAAAGTGCTCAAGGTCTCTTGTGTCCAAGTGTTCTTGGTTGGTGTTGTGGCGAGGTTTCTCCACCCACAAGGAGTTGCTTGAGTAGACGGAGTTTGCCGGGGGCTAATCCACCGAAGGATCGGGATCGTCCACCTTACGGACAGCCGTGGAGTAGGAGCATCATCTCCGAACCACGTTACATCGACGTGCATTGGTTTGCTTGTTCTTTTCTTTATCATTAGCTTTTGTATTCGTTATTAGTATTTGTATTTCCGCTTGCGCACTAACGAATACGTAGGAAGCGAGTATTTGGGGGTGCCGTCTATCCAACCCCCCTTCAAGCCGGCCACCGATCCTCCAACAAGTGGTATCAGAGCGAGGACGCTTTCCGTTGGACTAACCGCCAAGGAAGCATAAGATGGCCGGGTTTATTGTCCCTCCAAAATTTGAAGGAGGAAGCCTTGGGGACATCACCTTTTGGATGGTGAAGATGAAGAGCTTCCTCGACACGGATTGGGACACAATGATGGTCGTCGAATAACCATTTGAAGCCCCAAGAGACAAGAAAGGAAAGAAGCTCCGAACACGACATTGGACGGAGGAGCAAACCTCACGATCGGAGGCAAACTCAAAGGTAATAGCAATTTTAATTGATTTATTGCCTCCTAATGTGATAAATGGTGTAGGTGAGTATAAGAACGCCCATGATTTGTGGAGCAAAGTGAAGAAATTTCCATGGGAGGAATTTTTGCCTACACAAGAAGAAGAAGAAAAATACGAAGAAAGTGATGAAGTGGTCCAAGAGGAGAAGAAGGACCAATCGGATGTGGAGCCCAAGGAGTTGAGCTTAGTAGCTCAAGAAGAGGAGGTGGAGCAAACGGAAGTTGAGTCACGCTCAACTTCCAAGGAGAAAGAGGAGAAGGATGAAGAAATGCCATCCACTAGTGTGGATGAGGAGACATCCTCAAAGATTGAAGAACAATCCAAGACAAGCGAAGAAGAAGAAGTCTTGGAAATCAACCTAGCAAGCACCTCCACCGAAGTCAAGTTAAAGGACCATATCATTTGCTTCGGTTGCCATGAGAAAGGACACTACAAGAGTAGATGTCCTATGGGTAAGAAAGAGGTAAATTCTAAACCCATTCAAGTTGATTCGAATATTAATGTGGGTTGTAGAAATGATGGTGCCAAGAAGAAGAAGGAGAAGAAGCACATTAGATGCTTCACTTGTGGTGAAATAGGGCACTACCACACCAAATGCCCAAAGAAGAAAGAGCTCAAGAAGTTGGCGCATTTGAAGATGTGGGAGAAGAAGTGGAGGAAGAATGGAGGCTCATGTCAAGGGGGAGCTCCAAAGGTAAAGGGTAAGGTAAACCCTAATTTAAATTTGAAGTCAAATTTAAACTCCTCCATGCATGCTAGGAAAAATTATGTTAATCATTATATGCCCATGCAAAATTTTGGTTTTAAATAGCATGATAGAAATAGGGTAAATGTAGATCATAACCCTAGGAGACCTATACATGATAGACCTAGACACGTTAAATTCTCATTACCTAAGGAGAAGAAGGTAATGGAGAACCAAGGCATTAATCCCAAGAAGGGGAGACACATGCCTAGGAAGGGTAGGTCTAGGAATGTCCAAGGTGGACATGTTGACTCTAGGGTTAGGAACCTAGAAAGGGAGAATCAAGCTTTGAAGGCAAAGCTTGATGGTTTAGAGAAATTCCTTAAGAGATTCACTATTGGATCTAAGGGATTAAGTATGGTGTTGGGTAGCCAAAAACCCAACAATGATAGATCGGGTTTGGGATACCGATCTAGTCCCTCCAAGGTTAAAAGAAGACCATGTGCTAGGGTGGCACATGATAAGGGCAAGGGAGAGTCATCCAATGCCAATAAAAAGAAATATGCTAGGGTTACATATGATTATGGCAAGGATGATGTGTCCAAGGTCAAGAAGATAAGGAGATCTTCTAAGGGACATCATTGTGGTTTGGCCACAATAGATGAGTCACCTAGGGAGGTGGCTAAGGTTAAGAGCTCTAGGGGGAGCTCCAAGTGTCAATTTGGGACCCATGACCAATGGATCTCAGGTGGGTTCTACTTGGGGGTCTAGAGGAGCCATGGAGTGTGCCAAGTGGTTTAGAGACGGACTTGAGTCTTAAACCTAGGGAATTGACACACATGGTTTGTGTTTCATGCAAGAAATATGACAATTGGGGTCATATTGCATGATAATTGGTGTTGGATGTATAGATGCCATATAAACCAATGCTAGGGATGCATTGTAGGTTGGTATGGGCAAATACATCAAAAGGAAGCCTAAACTAGGACTTTAGGTCAAGGTTCAATTGAACCATTTAGCTAGTTTTGAATTTTGTGTCAATCTTGGGATTGGTGATAGATACATTTTGTAATGTATTTTTTCCAAGTAGACAAGGGTACAATAGACCTCTCCACAAAATTTGGGAATTTTTGGAGGTCTAGGGAATTACTGGTGCATTTTTGAAGTTGTCCTGAAAAGGTTGATTTTTTTCAGAAATAGGGTACCAGTCGACTGGTGCAGATACCAGTCGACTGGTAACAATGTTTTTGAGCACAGAATGGTTCTGTAAGCTCATTTTGACGAGGGCAGTCGACTGGCACTTGGGGCAGTCGACTGATACCAGCCCGAAAGTGTTTTTCAGCGCTGTTCTTGACCATGTCAACTCGTTTAGATGTATGGGATCCAAGGAGGATTAATACATGAGTTTGGGTCAGTTTGGATGATAAGTTTTCAACAATTGGGATATTGTTGGAGAACTTTTTGGATGTTAGGTAAAGGGGGAGAATTAAGGTTTAGTTGGGAAAACTTTTAGTGCCTTTGCGTAGGGGGAGCCTTGGGATATGTTCTTAAAAAGCCCTGTGATAAAATCCTAGCTCAATGGGGAGCGTAGGTGCAGGGGGAGTCTTGTGATAGGTTCCAATGCATGTTTGCATTTTGATTCGGCGGTTGCCAAGTGTGTAGCCTTGGCAATGTAAGTCCATTCGGCGGTTGCCAAGTGTGTAGCCTTGGCAACATAAGTCCATTCGGCGGAATAAGTCCAAGTGTGTAGCCTTGGCATCGTAAGTCCATTGTATTAGCATGTTTATTTGCTATTTGTTTTTCCTAACTTAAACGTATTGCCAAACACCAAAAAGGGGGAGATTGTTGGAGCAATCCCAATGGTTCGTGGTACCATGTGTTTTGGTGTTTGGGCAAAGGGTTTAAGTTAGGTTTACCCTTGTTATTTGATATGTGTACTTGAGTTGTGCAGGACTGCAGGTGACACATGTGACTCAGGTTGATAGCTTCGGGCCCGGTGAAGGATGGAGCATCCGAGGGACCATGGACAAGGCAGCAAGGACAATGGCCGAGGGAAGCGACTTCGAGGCATACGCGAAGGATGGCATTGGAGACAAGCCGCGGGCTTGGATGCATCCGAGGGACAAGAGCCAAAGGAAGTAGGCTTGAAAGCAAGAGGTCAAGGCTGCAAAGAAGAGTCAAATGAGTCGTGAGGGTACGAGTGCATGAGAGATTGTACTCGGAGTAAAATCCTAGTTTTAGGGTTTTACTGTAGCGGCACTGTAGGTGTTACTGTAGCGCACTGTAGCAGTTACTGTAGCGTACTGTAGCAGTCGACTAGTGTATGGACCAGTCGACTGATGCACTATAGCAGATAGCCGTTGAGAGAGCCGTTGGGCTGGCATCAGTCGACTGGTGCAAGGACCAGTCGACTGGTAACGGGCAAATCAGGTTCTGATTTGTTCCAAGCTCTATAAGAAGGAGCTTGGTATGGCCGGCCAAGACGACGAAATTAGACTTGGTTAAAGCCTAATTAGTAGTCACCAAAGTGCTCAAGGTCTCTTGTGTCCAAGTGTTCTTGGTTGGTGTTGTGGCGAGGTTTCTCCACCCACAAGGAGTTGCTTGAGTAGCCGGAGTTTGCCGGGGGCTAATCCACCGAAGGATCGGGATCGTCCACCTTACGGACAGCCGTGGAGTAGGAGCATCATCTCCGAACCACGTTACATCGACGTGCATTGGTTTGCTTGTTATTTTCTTTGTCATTAGCTTTTGTATTCGTTATTAGTATTTGTATTTCCGCTTGCTCACTAATGAATACGTAGGAAGCGAGTATTTGGGGGTGCCATCTATCCAACCCCCCTTCAAGCCAGCCACCGATCCTCCAACAGGGTTGTCTATTTTTAATTGACAGGTTATTTACCAACCCTTCTAGCCGGCCCAACGGTCCTACAAGTGGTATCAGAGCCGAGTACGCCTCAGAAGGATTAACCGCCGTCTGAAGCAACAAAACAATGGCCGGAGCTAGCGACTACCCACCAGCATTCGAGAGGGAGCTTGCTTCTTGGAAGCAACAAATGACGGTATTTCTTAACTCTGATATTGGTATTTCTCTAATAATGAAAACAGGTTATGAAGCACCGAAAGACACGAACGGAGAGAAAATCGGCATACGCCTATGGAACGAGAAGCAACGTGAAGAGTCCATGGCGATTGCTCGGGCAGAGTTTCACATTCTAAGCGCAATACCAACTAAAGATTTCGACAGAGTCGGAGAGTACAAAAGCGCGAAAGAACTTTGGAAAAAGTTCTTAAAGCTCTATGAAGAACCGGTTGAAGTCGTCTCTTCAATAGACATTGAGCCGTCATCAGAAGAATCTGAGACGGAAGAAACTACCAAGACAACCCCAACAATCGAAGTAGATCCCGAGATCGATGAAGGGGGAGAATTTTTGGAAGAAATTAATTCAACAGGGGGAGAACCAACGGCCGACGAGGTAAGTAAGGTATGGCCTCTACCCTCTGAACAACTGGTTCAATTAATCAAATTACCTGAAGATTTTTGCAAACCAAAATTTGAATTATCGAAAGAACTCTTCGGATTAGAAAATCTTCGATCGAATAATTGATGCAAATTACAAAATATTTTTACGAAAAAATTATGCAACTTAGAAATATTATCGAAAACTTTTTCCGGATCTAAATTTTTTTTCGAATTACAAAATAGTTTGACGAAGGATTCTTGCGAATCACAAAGTATTTTTTCAAAAACCTTTTCCGGATCTAAAAATTTCGAATTACAAATTACTTTACTGAAAAAGTCTTGTGAATTAGAAATTGATTCATCAAACAAAATTTTCAGATTTAGAAATCTATTATTAATAGATTCCTGCAAACTCTTATTGTTAAAAAATTCTTGCAAATTACAAAATAGTCTTTCGAACGAATTTTGCACATTCCCGAAAGAACTTCTTATATTGTCAAAATATTTTATCAAGTTAAAATTTATGCTATTCAAATATTTTTGTGAAGTAAAAATTCAAAAAATAGAAATTAACATGATACAAATTTTTACATGTTTAATACTTGCGGTTTTAAATCTGAAAAAGATTGATTTAAGAAATTATGACAAGTTAAAATGGAAATTTAAAACTTTCTGATAAATAGAATTAAGAACTAAATAAATAAATAAATGCATAGAAATTTTTTTAATGTTTAAATTTTCTTGCATAAAAGTCTTTTTTGGGCTTAGAAAGTTTTTTTTAACTTAGAAACTTTTCAAAAAGCTGTTGTTGACTTAGAAATATTTTAACAGATAACTTTTCAAAATTTCCTAAGTCTTTAAACCCTTAGAATTTTAAACCCCATTTTATTGTGATCAAAGGGGGAGAAGGAAAGTATAAGTCTAGGGGGAGGTACAAATTGAAAATTAAAAATTTCCGAAATTTAATTTTTTCTATCTTGTTGCACATTATTGCAATAAATTGTTTAATTTCATATCTATTTTTGACCCTAGCTTAACTTGGGTTGATCACACCAAAAAGGGGGAGATTGTTGGAACCCCAAGGTTGTTTTGGTGTGATCAACAAGTTAAGTTAGGTCCTGCGTTGTTTCTAACCTTGTGTCTAAGTGTGCAGGAGCTTAGGAGCACAGTACTCGGCGGAAGGCGGCTAGCGAGAAGGATCAAGACTGCAGCGTCCAGGGACAGGTGTCGGAAGAGTACACCGGGACGAGAAGGAAGTGCGCGGTGGTTCCGAGGACGAAGCCGGAGCGGAAGATTGCTCGGAAAGCAAGAGACAGAGCGAAGGTCGGCACGGGGTGCGACCAGGGGACGAAGTCTGCATGATGAGTACTGGTGGGACGAGAAGGACACGCGACAATTCGAGGAACGAGAAGCCGAGAGGAAGCACGCTTGAGAAGACCGGAAGATGGGTTGGGTGAGCCCTATTCCGGATGTCGAGATCACCCAAGCAAGCGGGAGCGTAAAGACCCGGACGAGGCGATGAACCGGAGAAGAGAGCACGGACCAAAAGTCAAGGTTGACTTTTTTTGAGCCTGTCCCGGGGCCGGGGCTGTCCGGCACCTAATTGTTCGGGGCGCTGGAAGTGACTTTTTCATAGGATCGAGCTTTGACTCGATCCAACCGTTAGGGGATAAATTTTATCCCCCCCAGGGCGCCCGGAACCCTTCCAGGCGCCCCGACCAAGGCTATAAATATAGCCTTGGTCCAGAAGCTTTTCAATAATCACGATCATTCTATTTCCAAACACTTGTATGCTTTAGTTGTAATTAAGCTTCTGTTTTCTGTGCCTAAACGCTGTAAGAGGCTTCTCCGCCTGAAGGAGTTTTTGAGCTTAATCTTCCTTGGATTAACAACCACATCGGTTGTAACCAAGTAAACATCTGGTGCCTCGTCTTTTCTTTTTTGCTTTTATTTATCTGCTTAATTCATTTTACAAGTGTTAGCTTAATCGTTCGAGAAAGGGTTGTCTGTTTTTAATTGACAGGTTATTTACCAACCCTTCTAGCTGGCTCAACGGTCCTACATTCTCAACCTATATTACTAGGACACAGTTTCCTTCTATAATCAACAACACACACTATAAGTGATATCATTTCCCAACTTATCGGGCTTATTGATTTATCAAACTAAATCTCACCCATTGATAAATTAAAGAAATAAATATCAAATATATGTGCTTGTTATTATATTAGGATTAAGAGAACACACTTCCATAATAACTGAGGTCTTTGTTCCTTTATAAAGTCAGTATAAAAGTAACGACCTCAAATGGTCCTACTCAATACACTCTAAGTGTACTAGTGTAATTATATAGTTAAGATAAACTAATACCTAATTACACTACGACCTTCCTATGGTTTGTTCCTTTCCATCTTGGCCGTGAGCTACTGTTTATAATTTATAAGGTACTGATAACATGATCTTCTGTTTGTGACACCACACACCATGTTATCTACAATATAAATTAATTGAATAACTACATTTATCATAAATGTAGACATTTGACCAATGTGATTCTTATTTCTAGATAAGTGTTTATACCAAAAGCTAGGCTTTTAGTATACATCCTAACACAAGGTCCATTGGGTGGGCTCCTAGATCGCCCCTAGGCACAAGATCGCCTAGAAGTACCTTAGTAGTTTCGGGATTAGCTACCTCGACTCATATTAAGGATGCGCGTAAATTGGTACAATGTCGGGCTCAAGCGAAGTTTACTATTATTTTAAAGTAATAAAGTATAAGTTTTGAAACAAATGAAACAAGTTTCACATATGCTTAGAATCAGTAAGTTTAGTTCTTTTGAATTCTAGCATGCAGTATTAGTTTTATTTGTTTCCTGATTTGATATTTAGCATGATTAGCTTTATCTTTCAGCATGCAGTTTTATCCTTGTATAGCATGATTCCTTGTGTAGCATGATTAGCTATTAGAATTACATGAGTAGATTCCTTAGCTTTTCTTTGCTATTAGTTTGACATGAGTAGTTATGTTTTTGCTTTACTTTCTTTTAGAGCATATAGTTTCTAGTTCTTTCTGTATACATGCATATTCGCGTTTTTGTGAGTTAGATAGCGCTTACTAAGCAAATTTTGCTTATAGATTGCACTTCCTCTTACTGCAGATAAAGGAAAGGAAAAGATCTAGCAAGGAAGGCGACAAGGTGGTGCGGATGGTGTGTGATGCCAGGACTATGGGAGTCTTGGGGCTAGAAAAGAGTTCTTTTAGTTTTCTTTCTTTATTACTAAGTTTTCCATGTTTTAGTGGACTGTTAACGTTTGAGATTGTACTTTATAGTTCATGTCATTTGAGTTCATCTTTGTTTTAGATTGTTATTACTGCGTGGTTGTGAAGTATATATACCAGCCGCATGTGGATGATGGTTTATTATTTGCATGTATTGATGAATTTGGTCACCGGTACAGGGGAGACTTTGCCGAAATTTTTCGGTAAGGACTCCTCGTGGTTTCGATCATACAGGTTAAGTAGAGTCAGTAGTTAAGTAACGGTCATCCTTAGAGAGTAGTAGTAGTAGTAAGAAGGGTGGTTTACAGTTGGTATCAGAGTAGTCCCCATTCTCCAGCATCACACATCAGCACCAGCTTTGTCGTCTTCAAGTAAGAAAGAATTTAAGTTTTTCCTTTTATGCTTTCTTTATTATTTGCAGTATAGAGTATTTGCTTATATGCGTTTAGTAAGATAGAAGTTTTGTTTCTCTTTTATCCATATACCTAAGTTTGTTTAGAAAGGATAGAGAATATACCAAGTCTTTTTCTTTGCATAATTAGATGTCAAGAAAAGGATGTCCTCGTACTGTTCGTACTGAGAACCAAGATCAGGAGAATGAAGAGCTTAGATCAACTGAGCCCAATCTCTCTGAAGTTGTTGCCCAACTCCAGAGATAAGTAGTAGAGCAGCAACAAGTGGTTGCCAATTTGATGGCCAATCAGCATCCAGTTCCTCCCACTCCTCCAACCATCAATGTGGAGACTCCAGTGGTGACTTAAGTTCCACCAGCCGCCCTGGAAGTCGCCACAACACCTAGAAGACAAGAAGCATACCTGATACAGTGGCTGAAGCTGAAGCCAGAAAGTTTCTCAGGCACGACTGAGCCCTGGGATGCTCAGGCTTGGTTCAAGACACTGGAGAGCACCATAGAGCTTCTGGACTGGCCAGAAGTCGAGAAGGTCAAGTGTGCCTCATTCTGCCTATCTGGAGATGCTCGTATGTAGTGGGAGAGAGTTAAAAGCAAGAGAGCAATCAAACAGATGAGCTGGACTTACTCCGAGACAGAGTTTCATGAATAATTCTTCCGCCAACGGATCACCAATAAGCATTATGAAGAGTTTATAGAATTCAGAAGGTGAACCATCTTTTGAGTTCACGGGAGTACCAAAGAGGAAGACCCAGAAATTCCTCTCCTCCCTAACAGCTCACCAGATGTTAGCTAAAAGATGTACTGGTTTTCTTGCGTACATTGTGAATATAGAAGAACAAGAAAGACATAAGCAGGAAGATGTTCGGGTAGTTTGTGAGTATCCAGAGGTATTCCCAGAAGAGCTACCTGGACTACTTCTCAGCAGAGAAGTAGAGTTTGAAATTGAATTGGTTCCTGACACCAGCCCAATTTCAAAAGCTCTGTACCGAATTTCTCTAGCAGAGCTAAAAGAGTTGTTCGTTAAGAAGAAATACGGATCCATGCTAATGTGCATAGATTTTAGAGCGCTGAGCAAAGTAGCAGTTAAGCACAAGTACCCTCTTTCCAGAATAGATTATCTATATGATCAGCTAAAGAGGGCAATAGTGTTCTCTAAAATAGACTTGCGCTCTGGGTACCATCAGTTGGAAGTGAAAGAAAGTGATACACCCAGAACAGTTTCCAGGACCAGATATAGACACTACAAATTTGTAGTCATGCCTTTTGGTGTGACTAATGCACCAGCGGTCTTCATGGACTTAATGAACAGAGTGTTCAGAGAATACCTTGACAAATTTATCTTTGTATTCATCGACGACATTCTAATCTATTCCAAAACCCAGAGGAGCATGACACACACTTGAGGATATTACTGCAGACTCTTCAGCAAAAGCAGCTTTACGCTAAGTTCTCAAAGTGCGAGTTCTGGTTAGAGCAGGTGGCGTTTCTAGGTCACATAATTTCTAAAGAAGGCATCCAAGTGGATCCAGCTATAATAGAAGCAGTTAACAACTAGAGTAGACCCAAGAATGCCAGGAAGATCAGAAGCTTCCTTGGTTTAGCCGGATACTACAGAAAATTTGTGGAGGACTTTTCCAGGATAGCCTCTCCACTAACAACCCTCACCAGGAAGAACAAGAAGTTTGAATGGTCAGATAAATGTGAGCAGAGTTTTCAAGAGCTCAAGAAGAGACTGACCAGTGCTCTTATCCTGACTGTTCTAGAAAATGACAGGAGTTTTGACATCTACAGTGATGCTTCCAAGATGGGCTTAGGAGCTGTACTCATGCAAGAAGGAAAAATGATAGCTTATGCTTCTAGACAACTCAAAGATTATGAAAAGAACTACCCCACTCATGATCTTGAGCTGGCAGCTGTGGTCTTTGCACTAAAACTCTGGCGACATTATTTGTATGGCATTCAGTGTCACGCCCCAAAGGAGTCCCTGTCCGAAGAAATTTCGGCAGCATCTCCCCTGTACGGGTGACAATCTGAAACAATACTACATACAAAATATACACAACCACATACGGCTGAAATATATACACAATAGAAACAACATAACCACGCAATTTAATATACTCAGCCAACCCGGCTGGACATAAATGAATAAAACATAAAACATAATACAACAGCCCACACGGCTGGATATAAGACACACAGCAGCGGAAGACATAAAACGATACGAACGTAAAACCAACAACGACAATAACAAAAATACCTGTCATCACAGACTTGACCCAAAATTCACATCGACTTATTGAAAAGTAGAATACACAAAATCAATATACCACCCCAAACGATAACAAAACCAAAATGAAAAATATCCTCGAGTGTGACGTAGGACCCAGGACTGGCAGCCGACATCTCTCCAAGCATCCATGACTCATCTACCTGTTACCTGGCGAAAGAAAACCATTTTGTGGGGTAGTGAGTATTGGAACTCAGCGGGTAAGGAAAGAGATAGTGCATGAACATAACATATAAGTAGAGAGTGTCAACAGTATACAGTCTCATAAGAGATAGCAGATACTACAATAGAACCAAAATAAATACTCATACCTGAAACTATATCCTAGGCTAGGTAAAACAGGTCAAAACTGATACTAACCTGCTAAAGCAAGGTATATACCACATTCTAATGAATAAACCAGTATCTAAACATCTACAATGAGAATATATCTCAACATATGTAAACATATCAGCATACGTGAACAACAGCAATAAATAAGCAATAACAACATAAGTAAACAGCAGCAGCCAAAGCAAGCATAATAACAGCGTATGCACGGATGGTCACTCCCGTCCACCTCTCTGCACCATGACCCCCGTATGGTCGAGAGGCCGGGTCAGTGACAGACTGTACACCACTCCAGCTACCACTCACACGAATGGCCGAGGGGACAGTTGCATAGTAACTAACTAGCTACATCTGCGACGGGGTCCCTGCTGCTCGTACTCCAGCTACCACTCACACGAGTGACTGAGTGTGGCACGACAGGACAAGCGACATCAACTCCAGCTACCACTCTCTCGAGTGGCCGAGGATGCGGCATGCATGCAATGACATGATGCGAACAATGCAACAGTCATCATATATATATAAGCAGAAACAGGTATGCTACATGAAGCCAGCATGCTCAATATAGTACATAAATAAACAATAGTCAAAGCATACAAACATGGTATCTAGTGTCTGCTACTGATCATGGACAACAACAAGAGACTGTATAGATACGGAAACGAATTTCTCAAAGATTGCATGGAAGTATCAAGCGCAGGAAAGTAAGAGTGGAGTCAAGGTAAACAGTCCTAATCCAAAATAATTCATGAACTAAGGTCAAAGTACTAAAAGAAAACAAAGCAAGAAGTACCCGCCTTTAGTAAAAGATCGAATCAAAAATCCTACGTCGAGATGCTTGTTCTGAATCAACGTCCTGCATCAATCAATACATATATTTTATTTAGCTAAATTCATATGAAATAAACAGCTAAATAATATACCCAAACCTAATTAGGGCAACCCTAATCGATCGTAGATAAATAACTCTATCCCTAACTATATTTCGCTTACCCCACAGATCTCGTTTCAACATATAGATTTGAACTTGCAAAACGAATTAGCACTGTAAACCTTACAGAAAGATGCAATGACAGTATAGAAACTTCAAGCCACATTAGGACATCGCTGAAACCTTAAGAAATCTTTGGCTGAAACCATAACACTGGACCACAATCTCTCAACCCACCATGAAAGCCCAATCTATTCCCGAACCAAATTATGAACACTCAAATCAGAATTGGAAACCAGAACAGTGCAAGTCAAACACGAGATCAATCCGGAAAAAAAAACTCGCATCACAATTCAAGCAACCGTTGAGCATCTCATTCGAGCATTTAGACAAACATGTAAATCGCAGGAACCCGGAGCACTAACACCATGGATCAGCAACCAAAACACCACGGATCAATAACCCAAAACGAACACAATTCCATTCACAGTCAATCAAGCTTCGGAATCGAACGAGCGGCTTCTACCAGTTTCCTAGACCTTACCTCACAGAAGTCATGCCCACATAAAAGAAGTACTTGCCTTGTCTCACGGTTTGGAGGAGGAAATTCCACCTCAAGAGGAGTGCTGGAGAAGCGGTGGAGAGGCGTTAGGGCACGGCTGCGTTGGCGGCAAGGATATGCTTGGGCTATCTGCAAGAGATAGGAGGAGAGGGGAGGCCTGCTGCCCGTAGCTCGTGGCCGAAAGATACTGGAGGAGCTAGGGCTCGCTAGGGTCGGCATCGAGTAGAGGCGGTCGGCGGCGTCTGCGGCGCTCGCGTGAGGGAGAGATCAGATGGGGAGGGCGGTGACTGTGGCTTGAGGGAGGGAGAGGCCGGTGAGGGCGAGGGCTCGAGGACGAGGAAGGTCGACTGGTACTCGCGCGGTGAAGGGTCGGGATGGAGTTGGCGCCGTGTCGAGAGTTAGGGCACGGCAGTTTTTCCTTTTTATAACTTAGGGATTTTCTAATTAAACCCTAGATCCGTTCCTCAATTAACTCCCACCTCCGGGTATTCTAAACAGACCTTTTCCAAAGCCAAAAATTTTATCCCATCAAAATACGGCCTACAGGCTCAGATTAAATCCCAGAAAATTTCTAAAAATTCCTAAAAATCCTAATAAGGTTATTTGTCTATTAAACCTTATTTTTTTTTTAAATTATCATTTGTTGCCGTATTTTACATTCTCCCCTACTAATAAAAATTTGGTCCCCAAATTTATGGCCTAAGTACATTGAACAACAAATGACATGTTTTATACCCGAGAGATGAACGAATGAGAACTACCAGTATCTATTAATAGATCTATACTAAAGGTATAAAGTGGCTAATACCTCGGAAGTCCAATGCCTCGGCCCGCTGTGCCTCCTCCCGTGTGCCGGCATAACCCCGTCCCACCTCTACACTCGATGGTGGTATCCTTAAAGTAGGCTGACGTGGATTCGAAGGAGCATCATCCTGCTGCTGTTGCGGGTACTGAGGCTGAGTCTGCGGCTAAAATGTCGAATAAGGCTGAGATGGAAGTGCAGGGTCTTGCTGTACCGGGTATGTTTGGTAAGGGGACGCTGCAGTAGAGTACTGCGTGGTCGCTGGCGTCACTGGATACTCCTGACCCTGGATATGGTACACTTTTCCCTGGGGTCCCGGCAGTTGCGGCTGATATGAAACGTTCTGAGTCCTTTGAGGTCCCTTCTGCTGTCGTGGCTGGGTGGGTCGCCCTCCCTGAGTGGTCTCTTTAGTCGTCTCTAATTGAGCCTTCAGAGTGCAATTTCGACTCTCATGCCCCGGAAGCTTACAATAGAAGCATATAGCGTGATCCAACGGGTAATCATTCCTGGTATGACTCTTGGAGCCACACTGAAAACACATGATCCCTCTAAAGTTATTCTTCTGGTCTCGCTGAGAGGAACGAGAACCCCCATCCGAGGTTCGCCTTGTCTTCTGCGGTGGAGAGGACCCTCCTGAAGTAACTTGTGAGCTTTGACCTCTTTTCTCTTTCTTCTGTGTCACTTGTGTATTATTACTTTTTTCCATATTCACCTGTTGCTGAGTCATCTCAATGAATAATGCCCGATCTAAGACCTCTCGATAAGAACTACCGGGAAATCTGGACATCTTGAGTCGTATGTATGCCGCCAATCCCTGGGTAAACTGATGCATCGGATCATAATCCTGAGCCACCAAATGAGGACAAAACTCGGCCAATCTACTGAATTCTGCATTATACTCCATCACAGAACGATCGCCTTGCTTAAGGTTCAGAAACTCCTGACGACGAGCTAGACAAAATGTAACCGGAAAATACTGTCTCTCAAATGCCTCCCGGTACATCTGCCACGTGATATGTTGTTCCCCAAAGATCGACTTCTGCATGTCCCACCAAGTGACGGCTTGATCCCGAAGATGATATGCAGCCAACTCCACCTTCTCTTCATCTGTACACTTCATGTACCAAAATGTACCCTCCAAGTTCTTCAACCAGCTACGAGCCGCCCAAGGGTCAGCACCCCCATGGAACAGCGTAGTTCGATCCTTCACAGACTTCGCCAACAAGGGTATTCAGGCTCTATCCATCACCCAACCAGTAGTGTCTGGAGCAGGTCTAGAAGGTGGTGCTCCCGGCGTCCGTAACTCATGCTCCCTAGTAGAGGTGGGAGGATTCCGATCACTGCTACCTAAATCAACCTCATTCGGGTTTCCTGTAACCTCCGTCTCTAGGCCTGCAGGTTCGGGACCCATCGATATCGTGGGTTGTTTTCGTGGTCGACCTTGTCCACGGTGATTCATAGTAGTCGACCCTTTTCGTGCCATTCCTGTTAATAATAAGTATGTAAGGAAAATGTTTTAGCAATAGACCACTTACATCCTATAGCTCGGAGATATCTGCCGCTGCCTGGTCCCACAACTCGAGAGTCACATCGAGGGATCCACTTACAAAGGAAAACCAAACAATCGGAACACCGAAAATCATAAATCGAAAACAAGATTAAAATTTTAAAACACAAAACACGATATTTGACTCGAACCTGGCTCTGATACCCCTAAATTGGTATCAGATTAACTCGAAAATAATCATAAACCGAAACAAGATCGAAACTCCAAAAACACACAACCCAACATCGAAAATCCAGATCACGGAACCAGCTCTGATACCACTAAATTGTCACGCCGTACAGGGGAGTTGCTGCCGAAATTTCTTCGGACAGGGACTCCTCCGGGGCGTGACATTCAGTGCAGAATATTCACAGACCATCAGAGTCTTAAGTACTTCTTCACTCAGAAGGACTTAAACATGAGACAGCGTAGGTGGCTAGAGTTGGTCAAAGACTATGACTGTGAAATCTTCTACCACCTAGGTAAAGCTAACAAAGTGGCAGATGCACTAAGCAGAAAATCCAGTGCATCCTTGATGTCTTTATCATCATTAGCCCTACCACTGCAGAAGGAGTTGTCAGACTTTGGTATGAAAATTATTTATGGGCAACTCTCTGCATTGACCTTAGAGTCAACCTTGCTTGAGGATATACAGAGAAAGCAAAGTGAAGATCCAGATATCCAGAAAATCAAGCAAGGGATTTCAGAAGAAGACAATTCGGAGTTTCGAGTATCAGACAGTGGAATTCTTCATCAGGGGAGTCGCCTTTGTGTCCCCAATAATGAAGAACTGAGAAAGAAAATCCTGGAGGAAGCTTATAGTACTCCTTACTCCATGCATCCTGGTTCCACCAGGATGTACCAAGACGTGAAACAGAGGTTCTGGTGGTCTGGACTCAAAAGAGATGTAGCTAAATATGTCAGTACCTGTTTGACATGTCAGAGAGTCAAAGCAGAACACCAGAGACCAGGAGGAATGTTGCAACCTCTTCCAATACCAGAGTGGAAGTGGGAAGACATATCGATGGACTTCATAACAGGTCTTCCAAGAACTATAAATGGATATGATGCAATATGGGTAATAGTGGACAGATTGACCAAGTCTGCCCATTTTCTAGCCATCAAGGTGCCCTACTCCATAGAGCAGTTGGCACAACTGTACGTCAAGGAAGTGATCAGACTTCACGGAGTTCCTAAATCTATTGTATCTGATAGAGATGGACGCTTCACCTCACACTTTTGGGAGTGTGTTCAGAATGCACTAGGCACCAAACTCAAGTTCAGCACAACATTCCATCCTCAGACTGATGGACAGACAGAGCGAGTAAATCAGATTCTAGAAGATATGCTCAGAGCTTGTGCACTAGATTTCAAGGGAAGTTGGTGCAAGTATCTATGCTTAGCTGAGTTTGCCTACAACAATAGCTATCAGGCCACCATCAAGATGGCACCTTATGAGGCGTTGTATGGTAGGAAGTGCAGATCACCCATTTACTGGCAAGAAGCAGGTGAAAGAAGAGAGATGGAAGTGGAACTGGGCATTCGGACAGAGCTGATAGATGAGACTACTCAGGCTATTCAGAAGATCAGACAAAGAATTGAGACATCCCAGAGTAGACAGAAGAGTTATGCTGACACACGCCGTAGGCCACTTGAATTCCAAGTAGGGGATTTAGTCTTTCTCAAGGTTGCTCCGATGAAGGGAGTGATGAGATTTGGCAAGAAGGGAAAATTAAGTCCTCGTTATGTAGGACCCTACCCGATTATAGAGAGGATTGGGAAGGTAGCATACAAGCTAGATTTACCACAAGACATGTCAGCAATACATAATGTATTTCATGTCTCCATGCTAAAGAAGTGTCTCCATGATCCTAGCCAAGTGATTCAGCCTCATTCAGTGCAGATCCAAGAGGATCTTAGTTATGAGAGCAGAGCTACACAGATAGTGGGTAGAGCAGTCAAGAGACTAAGAAACAAAGAAGTGCCACTAGTGAAGGTCATTTGGCAGAACCAGAAGCATGAGGAAGTCACTTGGGAGAGTGAGGATAGTATGAGACAGAAGTATCCAGAATTTTTCTAAGTTCGAGGATGAACTTTTTATAAGGTATGGGGAATTGTAACAACCCAATTTTCCCTATTTCAAATTCTAAAAGTCCTTAAAAATATTTAGAAATGCTATATAAATATTCTAGAGATTTTTAGAAATTTTTAGAGTATTTTTATGCAATTTTTGGAGGTCGTTTGGTATATTTACTAAACGAAGGAAGTTTTGACAAAAGAATGTCCAAGCCGAGGTTTGAACCAGCGACCTTTGACTCAGCCAAAACCTGGCTGACCAAGTGTGCTGGCGGTCGTTGCTAGTAAATTAGGAAGTGAAATATATTTAAGCAGTAGTTAAGAAATCGAAAATAAATTGGAATAAAAAGGCTCGGCTGAGGGTTCGAAACCGTGACAAGGGTTTCGACGAAAACGTAGTCAACCAAGTGTGCTGGCGGGCGGTGTTAATTAAGGAAAGAGTGAATAATATTTAAGTTATAGTAGAGAACAGAAATACCTAGGATTTAAGAGGATTAAGTTATTTAAATTCCTCACTTGAAACCCTATTCTCCTCTCACGCAGGCGCGGCGCGGCGCGGCGATTTTCTCCTCTCGGGCTGAAATGCAGCGAACCTAGGGCATGCCTCCGGCGCCGGCGAAGGGCTTTTCTGGCCGGTCTTCACCCGTGTGTGACCACCTCGACGAGGGGAGCTCGGAAACATGAAGAAGCTGCCGAGATCGTGAGCTCCTCCGAACCCTAGAAGCAATTTTTTCGGTTGTAAGTCCTAAAAGCAAGGGTAAGTTGCTACTCACCTACAGTAGGATAGTTCCAAGGTTCATTCGTTGTTCTTTTCCTTGTTCTCGAAAGCATTGGGACAGATTGTAGGTGTTTTGTGCTTTTGATCGGATTCTATGCTACTTAGTTTCATACTTTGTGATAACAATGGAATAAATGTCTCCCTTGATGTTGGTAATGCTGGCTAAGTTCCGTTGGATATCTTCAGGAT
Organism: Zingiber officinale; assembly: GCF_018446385.1. Taxonomy (NCBI): domain Eukaryota; kingdom Viridiplantae; phylum Streptophyta; class Magnoliopsida; order Zingiberales; family Zingiberaceae; genus Zingiber; species Zingiber officinale. The sequence continues at coordinate 36,651,016 of NC_055989.1, forward strand.
GCTTATAATGAAATAAGCTTTACCTAATTTTTTAATTCCAGCAGATTCAAGCATACCATCATCTTCATGTATCAATTTCTTTTATAAGTAATAGTATTTTACTCTCCTTATGCCATGCTTTGCTGGAAACGATTCAGAATCTGTAGATCTGTTGAGTGCATGCTTTAGTGTATTATGTGTTAAATTATGATAGCAGCAGTAACTTTTCCTTAGGCTATGCTAGGTTAGGAACAAATCAGCACGAGTAGATTTCCCTTGTCATTAGATGAGCATGAACAGACCTTAAGCTTAGGTTTGGATTTCCTTGATGATTTTACCTTAAGCTTGTTGATTGTATCTTTCGTGCCATTTATGAAGTTATTGTTCCTTGCTGTTTATAAGCATGAGAAATTAGTAGCTTTATAAAGTATAGATTTTGAACAAACAGAACAAGATTTACATAAGTTCTAAATGCCAGCAAGTTTTAATTTGTTTTGTGCTGAGAAAGGGGCGCGAACAGCCCCATTTCTTTTGTGTTGCAACAAGCACGGACAGCTCTAATAGAGCCTAGAACAGTCTTTGCCTCTTTGCATTTCTGCAGGGCACGGACAGCTCCTGTGGAGCTTATTCCAGCTAGGTTCTTTGCATTTCTACAGGCCGAACAGCCCCATTTGGGGCTTAGAATAATGCACTCTTTTAGTATATGCAGTAGACGTGAAAGCTATATGTAGCAGAATAGTTTTATTTCATTAAGAATGCACTTTTCTTTTAAATTGCAATAGGCGTGAATCACATATATAGCATTGCAGTTTAAGTCTTTTAATAGTAGCTTTTATTTGTTATCACATGTGTGTGTACATCCCTTCCATGTTATTACTGAACAACAGTAGCTTTGTTTGTTATCATGTGAACATGGACAGTCTTAACAGTAGCTTCGTTTGAACACCAGTAGCCTTAACAGTCTTCATTGCTATTAGTTGAACATCAGTAGTATTCATTTTCTATTAATTGAGCATGTACAACTTTCATTGTTATTAGTTGAACATGAGTAGCTATAAGTAAGAAAAGACCAAGGTCTTGCTAGGATCCCTAAGTTTTAAGTATTGGGATCAGCTGCACACCAAGTATTCAAAGAAATGCCAAGGCATTATATTATAAGAACATAAAAAGAAAATAAGTATTTTACTTTTTAATGGCATGTACCGGACACAAGGTCCATTGGGTGGGCTCCTAGATCGCCTAGAAGTAGCTTAGTAGTTTCGGGATTAGCTACCTCGACTCATATTAAGGATGCGCGCAAATTGGTACAATGCCGGGCCCTAGAGAAGTTTACTATTATTTTAAAGTAATAAAGTATAAGTTTTCAAACAAATGAAACAAGTTTCACATATGCTTAGAATCAGTAAGTTTAGTTCTTTTGAATTCTAGCATGCAGTATTATTTTTATTTGTTTCCTGATTTGATATTTAGCATGATTAGCTTTATCTTCCAGCATGCAGTTTTATCCTTGTATAGCATGATTCCTTACACAGCATGATTTCTGGTGTAGCATGATTAGCTATTAGAATTACATGAGTAGATTCCTTAGCTTTTCTTTGCTATTAGTTTGACATGAGCAGTTATGTTTATGCTTTACTTTCTTTTAGAGCATATAGTTTCTAGTTCTTTCTGTATACATGCATATTCATGTTTTTGTGAGTTAGATAGCGCTTACTAAGCAAATTTTGCTTATTGATTGCACTTCCTCTTACTGCAGATAAAGGAAAGGAAAAGATCTTGCAAGGAAGGCGACAAGGTGGTGCGGATGGTGTGTGATGCCAGGACTATGGAAGTCTTGGGGCTAGAAAAGAGTTCTTTTAGTTTTCTTTCTTTATTACTAAGTTTTACATGTTTTAGTGGACTGTAAACGTTTGAGATTGTACTTTATAGTTCATGTCATTTGAGTTCATCTTTGTTTTAGATTGTTATTACTGCGTGGTTGTGAAGTATATATACCAGCCACATGTGGCTAATGGTTTATTATTTGCATGTATTGATGAATTTGGTCACCGGTACAGGGGAGACTCTGCCGAAATTTTTTGATAAGGACTCCTCGTGGTTTCGATCATACCGGTTATGTAGAGTCAGAAGTTAAGTAACGGTCATCCTTAGAGAGTAGTAGTAGTAGTAAGAACGGTGGTCGTTACAAATATTGATCTGATCAATGAATTCATGCTTGATTCCTGTTGTAATCCGATTGATTCCAATCTTGATCTCACCTTGATCCGAATGGTAGGGAAGAAATCCAGCAGGGAGGCTGTGTTTTGGAGGTGATCGAAGGTGATCTTGGGTTCCAGTAGTGACGATCCTCGGTTGTGGATCAATTGATGAGGGCTGTGAGGTGAAATTGAGTGTTGTGGATCAACAAGCGTGGCTGTGAAGTTCTATTCTGTGTTGTGGTGTTCTTGGTGCCGACAGCTACCCATCCATCAGTGAAGTTCTATTCCAGTGGTGTTTTCCTTGCCGGCAACACTCAAACCAGCATCAACAGTAGCTGAGATTAAGGTAAGAAGTAAGGTAATTGATTTGTATTGTTGATGAATTAGGTTTATGTGTTGAATTAGGTATGATTAGTGGTTGTTTGTGATTAGATCTAATTGCTTAGATTAATCTAATGGAATGATTAGGGTTAAGACAATTAACCCTAATCGACTATTGGATTTAATTTAGGTATTAGATAACTAATCTAATTGGTGATTAGGGATTAGGTAACTAACCCTAATTGACCGTTAGATTTATTAGGTAGGTTGAGATTGATGTGATTAGGGTTTTACCCTAATTTAGTTTTAGGGATTTTATTTAGCTATTCATTTGATTTAGCTAAATAAAATATATATATTGTTTGTTGACACAGGACTCTGTTTCGAGACAGGCGTCTCGGCCTGGGATTTAACGTGATACTACCTGATATTTGAGGCAGGTACCCTTTGACTTATCTCTTGATAGTGTCTTTTGATATGTGCAGTTTATATATACTTACTAGTGTTGGTAGTTAGTACTTCCCTGGTTTAGTTTAGTTGATACATGATATATGCTTCTACTGATAGCTGCTATACCTTAGTCTAGAATGTTTTTCTTTCTGGCTATGTTTATCTGTGTTCATAGAGTTAGAGGTATTTATTGTGCTTTCCTCTATACTGGATTGGTTGATAGATATGTTGGATATGTGTTGTTGGATTCATGTTGTTTGTTATCCTTGTTATATATGTGTTTATCTTTTTGGCACCTACACATATGGAGGAGGATATGTTCAGGTATGACATACTGTAGTCGCATGCACCATATTGCATGATTGCATGCTGGGCGATTGACGACTCCATTATTGTTGAGCTCGTCGGTCGGTTACATGGACCTGCACACCACGTGACCACTGCATGGGTAGTGGCACAGCACACAGGGTGTGTAGGTTGCTCGGTGGCGCTCCGCTGGGGTGCTCATGGGTAGTACGATGACAGTGTGATAGCACGCCGGGGTCCCTCCCCGTCATTGTGTACCGGGAGACAAGAGCATTGCGCTCCCTCACTATGTTTGAGGTAGGAGGATAGGTGTACTCCGACAGCATCCCGTCCACTCGGTCACTCATCAGGGATAGTGACGGCAGAGTGCATGGTGTCACAGCCCTACCCACTCGGTCTCACCATCGCGTGTGAGATGGCTGACTGGCGTTAGGGGTGACCATGTCATATTTGCATCATATGCACATATTGCATTATTTGTGATTGATGCATTTTGGTGATTGCATATGATTGACATGCATATAGGTTATATGCTTTTGCTCTGACTATTTTTATCTGTGTATGTTCACAGTTAGTTGCACAAGCCTCGCAGGTAAGTACAGTTTATTTCAGTTATGCATTTCTTATTATTCTTGTAGTAAATTGTATTACATGCTTAGTGTTGGTTACTGCAGTTTATTCAGTTATGCATACCTGTTATACTGTTAGGAGACTGTACTATATGTTATACTATTAGGATACTGTACCATAGGTTTGTTGTTGGTAGTTATATGTTGCTGTATATATCTATTGGATTACCTGCTGAGTTCTTTGGACTCACACTGTTATATTACTACTTTTCAGGTTAAGGTTGTCGGGATATTCCAGTCGCTAGCCCCCATGTGTCTATGATTCTCTGTTGTCGACTTTTATTTCCGTTATATGTCATTTTATACTTGTGATGTGAGACTCTTGTATTGTTGACTTTATGACGAACATTTGGGTTTGCTACTATTGTTTTCCGCTGCGGATATTTTCATTACTTCGTGGATTTCGTTTCCTTCGTTGTAGTGGAGTAGGACGTTATACATATATCTGTGATGATTTCAATATCGTCTTTTTCTTTATATTAAACTGCGTGGATTGTTCATTTTAAACTGTGTGGAATGTTGATATAAACTGCGTGGTTTGGTTATTATTTGTATAGTATTGTTCCGGCCGTGTGGGCCGATGTATGGATATATGTATTCTGGATTCATATTGTCACCCGTACAGGGGAGATGCTGCCGAAATTTCTTCTGGCAGGGACTACCTGATGCGTGACACACACGCTCCTAAATAATTTCCTATAATCATCCATTTAGGAAGTTTGATCTAGTGATCTGCAAACAAACTCATCCGTTGTAGAGGAAGGCACTCAGAGCCAACACACAAGTTTGTTTACATCACTCACAAACCAGTAATGGAGATCGTTGAATTTATTTATAAATCTCTCTCCCACTTAGTTATTTAAGATGAGGATTTTAATATGCACACACACACACATCACAGTAAATAAAAGCAATAAATATGGAAAATCAATTTTCCAACTATTATGGCCTCTTCCATCACTGTCCTTCGTGTGCTGCCAACCCTAGCTGCTGCCATCTTTAGCCACCGCAATCGGGTCTAGTCGGTGCATCTATCTTGCTTCTTATTCTGCTGCGCCTCTGGTCCTCAAATAGTACCATGCCTCGCAAGAATACGATCCACGACAAAAATAGAATTTTACATTTATCGATCCTATATTCTACAAGGGAATGTACATGTAATCTAGGTCGAAACAAAAATGTAAAATCCTAAAACTAATACAGCTCCTACTGTATGTAATCTATACAATCATGCACACACACAAAATTCCCTCGACATGTCCAAGGGTCCAATCACATTAGGGCCATAATAGTTGGATCTAAGATGCCTACAACCACAGAGTTAATCTATTTGCACATCCTACTATTATCCTGCCTAAAATATGTATGACATGTGCATAATTAAACTGAAATATTTATTTTATTTTAGAGATAGGCTTCCAGGTTAAACATGGCGAGGCACTAGGCCTTCTTGGGTATGAGATCATCCACCACTTCCTAGACAAAACCTTTCAACGAAATTCAACATTTAATCTCCTTATAGTAACCCTAGGTTTAACCAATAAGAACAATCGAATCACAAGATTGAAAAACAAAAGAAACACAAAACTGAAGCATAAATTTGATTGCCTAGAATCGTTAGCCTCTTGTGTTTGGTAATTCAAAATCCATACAAAGAAAACTAACATGATGCGGAATAAGACAACTAGTTATACCTTTCTTTGTAGCTAAAGACCTCTTGATCTTCTGTTGTATTACTCATCTCCTCTTGGATGTTGTGTGGGCGACAATCTACCAAGATGAATTCCACCGGGACTACTTCTTCTTCTCCAAGACTCTTGAGCCATCAAGGGATGCCAAAATAGGAAATTTTCTTCTCTTCTTCTTCCTCTCCAAGCAACTGGCCACCAAGATGATGAAGCTTGAAGAACCGCCGACCTCAAAGGAAGAAAACAAAAAAGAAGAGCATGGAAGAGATTCGGCCACCAAGGAATCAAGGCTTGTGTGCCGCCGGCCCTTAAAGAAACAATAAGGGTGCTGGCCACACAATGAAGAGAGGAGAAAGCCTAGGTTGTGTTATCTCATGAGGTACCCTCTCCATCTCTCTTTTAATCCTTGATCTTGGCAAAAAAAAAGAAAGTTTAATTAAAACTTCCTTTTCTTCTTCCTATGGCCGGCCACATCATGGAGTCTAAAAAGGAAAAATTTTTACAACAAAAAATTAAAGCTTCCTTTTAAACCATGATGTCTACAAAAAGGAAAGTTTTAAACATAATTAAAACTTCCTTATTTGTGGTCTCCCTTTATAAGAGGAAATTTTAATAACAATTAGAATCACTCTTTTTAAATTTTCTATTGCATATGGCAATAAAGGAAACTTGTAAAAATTAATATCTCTCTTTTAAAACATGTAGACAACTACAAAAAAGGAAAGATTAATTAAAACTTCTCTTTTTAAATCATGGTTACAAAAAAAGAGAGTTTTATCAAAAATTAAAATATTTTTCTTTGAACATTATAGACAACTACAAATAAGGAAAGATTTTAACAAAATTAAAATCTTTCTTTAATCTTTTGTAGATAGCTGTAAAAGGAAAGATTTTAAAATCTAAAACTCTCTTTTTAAAACCATGAAGATGACTATAAAAGAAAATTTTAAAAATAAAATTTCTCTTTTAAATCTATTTCATAAATGGCTACAAAAGGAAAGATTTTAACAAAAATAAAATCTCCCTTTAATCCTATGTGGCCGACCCCATGCTTGGACACCAAGCATGGTTTGGCCGACCACTACTTGGGCTCCAAGCCTATGCTTGGTCGGCCCCCTTGCTCCAAGCAAGGTTGTGTCCGTCCCATTACTTGGATAAGAAGTGGACTTAGTGGATACAAGGTTTTATAGAGGCTACAACAGGGACCGAGAAGAGAAATTGGTTTTAGTCTCCCGATGTGCTTGAGCTTCTTGTGTTCACCCCTAACACCCAGCACAAGTTCATCAATAATAACTCATACCACTAAAGCGTTATTATTGAACTACCGCACCAATATCAAATTATATTATGGGCTCCTTTTTATTATGAGTGCGCTAATCTCTCTGTGTTTAAGATATAGAATGCCCACTAATTAAATAAGTTACCGACAACTCACTTAATTAATATCTAGCTCCAAGAGTAGTACCACTAAACTTCATTATCATGCCGGACTAGGTCCACCAGCAGGGTTTATATGACAATCCTTTTGAGCTTCTCAAGGGGATAGTATCAACCTAGTTTACTAGGACACATTCTCATTCTATAATCAATAACACACCATATAAATGATATCATTTCCTAACTTATCGGGTCTATTGATTTAACGAGCTAAATCACACCCTTTGATAAATTAAAGAAATAAATATTAAATATACGTGCTTGTTATTATATCACGAATAAGAGTACACACTTCCATAATAACAGAGATTTTGTTCTCTTATATACTCACTATACAAAGAAACTACCTCAAATGGTCCTGCTCAATACACTCATAGTGTACTAGTGTAATTTTATAGTCTAGATAAACTAATACTTAATTATAGTACAACCACTCCAATGGTTTGTCTATTCCATCTTGGTTGTGAGCTACTATTTATAATTTATAAGGATCTAATAGCATGATCTTTTGTGTGTCTCCTCACACCATGTTATCTACAATATAAATTAAATGGACAACTACACTTAGCATAAATGTAGACATTTGACCAATGTGATTCTTATTTCTAAATATATGTTTATACAAAAAGCTAGGCTTTTAGTATACATTCCAACAGGTCTATCTTCGATCAAATATTTGGTCAAAAATTTAGAATATAAAATAATATTGATTCCTCAAAACAATATCATTTAAATTCACCAACACCTCAAACACCATGAATTTTGTATGCCACGTTAGTATGGACGTATACAAATTCAAACATTTGTAAGAGGAGGGTCTTACCCATTAATTATCTTGTCAACCTTAAATTTCCTCAAACACCATGAATTTTGTATGCCACGATAGTGTGGACGTATACAAATTCAATTATTTGTAAGAGGAGGTATTACCCATTAATTTTATTTTGTCAACCTAACTTTATGACAAATAAATTTACCTCAAACACCATGAATTTTTGTATACCACGATAGTGTGGACGTATACAAATTCAAACATTTGTAAGAGTGGAGTTTACCTAGCTTTATGACAAATTAATAGTTGATTTTTCTTCGGTCACGCAAATAATAGCAGTGACTCCGATGGGGAGGATATTATTAAATGTGCCTAAGTGTATACCATTACTTGATACTAAGTCTACTAAATAGAATTGTGCCCCTTCAGTTGGAGAAGATCACACACATCCTAAATAATTTCCTATAATCATCCATTAAGGAAGTTTGATCTAGTGATCCGCAAACAAACTTATCCGATGTGGAGGAAGGAACTCAGAGTCAATGCTCAAGTTTGAATGCATCACTTACAAACCAGTAATGGAGACCGTGGAATTTAATAAAATTCCTCTCCCACTTAGTTATTTAGAACGAGAAATTTTAACATGCATACAAGCACACAAACATAAGCACACACAACATAAAAGGTAATAAATAAGAAAAATAATTTTCTAACTATTATGGTCTTTATCCATAGTTGTCCTCCATGTGCCATCAACCCTAGCTGCTGCCATCTTTAGCCACCACCATCGGGTCTAGTTGTCGCATCTATCTTGCTTCTTTGTCCGCTACGCTTCTGGCACTACAACAAAATCGCTCATAGACATCGGTTTTCCACCGGTGTCTATTTGATTTTCGACCGATGTCTATGAAGCCGATGTTAAAAGTCTGCCATTTTAGACATCGGGTTAAAACCGGTGTAGTATCACTTAACGACACCGATTTTTGAATCAGTTATTAACCGGTGTAGTATCACTTAACGACACCGTTTCATACACGGTGTAAAACCGATGTAATATTGTATGTTAATAACACCAGTTTTGGCAGCGGTAAATGACCGATGTAATATTACTTTATAACACCGGTTTTACATCGGTGGAAAACCGATGTAATATGTATTTTTTCTAACAGCACAGATTTGATTTTAAAACCGACAATAACAAAAAAAAAATACAAATATTCACAAATTGTACAAATATTCTTCATTCAATAATATCCATAAAATACACAAATATTCACAAATTATATAAATAATCTTCTTACAACAATATCCATAAAATACCCAAACATTCTTTTTACATCAAAAGGTAGCTAATAAATATCAAAATCAAGGTAGAACATTCTTTTAACACATCAAGGTAGAACCGCACTTCAAATGTAATCTAGCATGCATTCAGCCCAATCGAACCACACTTCATCAATTTCAACTCTGGAGTACTTGAGATTTGTAAACTGTAAAAACACATAAATCCACCATATGTCAAATAACTAAAACAAATGTGTACATGTATCAAATAAAATAGAATACTGAGTTTTTAATGGCTGCTATGCAAGATAACGAATATAACATAGAATCTAAAACTTTCATATATGACACTTAGTATATGCTGCTTAGAATATAACATAGATAATTTGCTCCTTCTAATTCAAGTCTATAGATTGATAAGAACCGACAGCATCATACAACAACTTACTAGGCATGATAATGGTTGAACAAAGAAATATGACTACACAACAAATCTAGTGAAGCATAGAAGAACAAAGCTACCTCTGATAAAGAGATATACTATTTATTGTACTACCTCTGATGCCATCTTGGTATCCTGAATATCCTGCACTAAGCCCCCTATTTTCTGTGATTTCTGCTACCAACCACAGCAGCAAGGAATGCGGCAAGAAGGCAGCTGCCTCCTTAGTTCAGCACCCAAAACAGCAAGTTAGAGCTTCCTTTTGGGTCCATTCAATCCTCTAGTAAGTAGAAACTATTTTCCCTTTGGTTTATGATGGATTTGGAGTGTCTTGACCTAAGATATAATCCTCTTGTAGCCCTCTATATTAAAGGCCAGCATACATGGAAAATTCAGCATATTCTTCTGAAGTCATAACAGGGTAGGTAAACTTTACTTGTAGTTTTTATTCATTTGCTTCATGTAGGAGTAGATTCTAGTAAATTCCCACACATTTAATGTTTAATGATCGGCTAGGGATAAGATTAGGGATCAACATGATCATTTCCTCCCTATAGCCATGTGGTAGAGGTCGAGCTTGTAGCCTAAATAATGTAGTTAGGGGTCTCTATCTGATTAATGAAAAACATGAATATAGGTAAAAACAAAAGAGGTGAGTAAAATAATGAAGAGGGGTTAAATCATAAAAACAAAGAGTTCCCTATTCTTGAGGTACCCACAGGCATATTGACACTCACTCTTACTTCTAGTTGAACTTGAAATTCATTGGTATAGCTAAATATGGTAATGGGTACCCTTTAAGTTTGATTACCCATTTATCTTAATAGGTTAGGTTAAATTCGAGTATCAATGTGTTAGATATTTAGAGGAAGTTGAGCAGGTTAAAAATGTAATCAATACTTTAATCCTAAGGTTACCATTTAAGATAGCTTATCCAGCCACTCTACTCACTGCAGCTCCTAATCTCTAATTCCTTTCTTCTTAGGCAATCATTTAGTCTCCAACTAGTATCTGGTTTGTAACAAAAGCATAGCATCCGGTTTGTAACTTATTTTAGGCAAATAAAGCAACCATATAAGCTTATGAAATGAGAGAATGCTACACTCATTAATGGTTGCATAAGGATTGCTTAAGTCAACATATAAATTTTCTTTAATGGGATGTAGGTCAATTAATATGGGTTGTTTAATTCATGTGTTTTATGTTGTGTGAATTGCTTAAGGTCATCCCTAAGCTACTGTACATGCTATGTCAGAGCTAAATTCGTCCCAATTTGTGTGGGTTCTTTTCTCCTTTTCACCTAAGCCATATGCATAAACCATGTACATATTAAGTAGAAGCAACTAGTTTTCACTCTTGTGAAACAAAACATCTAATGCTTTTTGTAAACGTTTACATGCTATCAAATTAAGAGTGTCAAGTTTTGATTGGAAGTGTGGATGTTTCCAGCGGTATACAGCTTTCTGAAGAATCAAACATAATCAGATACACCGCTACAATGTGATAGTGTACATAAGCATATCACGCATAACAAGCCACAAGTCCTATCAATCTACCATTAATTATGTACTTACATTCATAGTATTGGTTCAAGTCATATCTAAGTTCATGTCGATCTCTTCACATTTATAAATTTTTCAAATAATTAATATTAGCTTTTGCAAATGATGTTGCCCCTACAGATAAAAACATTCATTGGACAATAAAGGTTGAGAAAAATAACCACCTCAAAGTTTCCTTTCAGTTCTGATTCGAGCTTTTTGGTGAGACTCTCGTTGTACAATTCCTCGTAAGCCAACTGAATCTGCTTTCTTTGGGTGGCATTTCTATGCGCTAAAATGTTGATCAGTGTCTTCTCATTAGTTCCCCATCCTGACACATGTAGATGTCGCGGTAAGGCTATTTAGCTTATACAAATTTTGCTTCACTATTTCTTCATAAATTTATATATGCTATTCAAAACTAGTGTATCTGAGCAAGGTATCGAAATACACTGTAGAAGAACTTGCATCTCTCTTATGCACAATGACATTATATGAGGCCTTGATGAACCCATTGCTAGACATTAGGCTTCAAAGGGACAAGGCTTCAGGGATGGACAAACAGAACACTTTTGCAAACTCCAAGAAAAATTACCATCACAGTCTATGCAGTTTAATAGTATTTCTCCAGCTCCAAGTTCTTGGACAGCTTTTGCAAGTTCAAAAGCTCCAATAGGCCGAACCTCACGTCCACCATTGACCTGCACAAGAAAAGGTCAAATCAGACAAGAGAAAGATTTGAAGACCTTGTTTGTTCATCTGAGGTTAACACAAAGTAATCCAATTTATAGTTACGAGTTTGGGTTGAAGCATCCAGACTAGTTTGAAGAAATTAGTGACAAAATACATGACTAGGGAAAATAATGTGCATAAATAATGAAAAGCTTACTGTGCACTGATACCATGCCTACTCTTCACCTGAGGGGCCTGAAGTTATCATGGAAGAAGAAATGTAATCATAGAGAAGTGGAAAGAAACATATAATGAGAAAAGCAATAATTTGTGGAGCTAAAAGAAGCAAGAAAGGCTAAATTATAATTATATAGTACCTGGGGAAGAAACCTTAATGGTCTTAAATTCAACATCATCAGGGCTCCCGACAAAGACTCTCCGAGGGTCAATGCTCACAACTACTGCCTGATGGAGTTAAAAGTATCGACAATAAACATTATCATTGTCATTGTTTTTTTTAGTAAGTCAGATGCATACTGCACAAAATTGAAAATCCATTTTCCACAATAGTGAATATCAAGAAAAGAAGGTGACAAGAAATGCAACTTGAGTTGTACTCTCAGTAAACAATTAACCTATCACATACTTTCATTGAACAGGTTCAGATAGGGAGAGAGAACAGCTGAAATATAGGTGCAACAAACATAGGATCAAGGTTATAGAATGGGAACAAATAAACATCAAGAATATACGTAGTCACCAGCTCTCCTCATTGCAGCGATAACTCGTTGATAAAGATCAATTTTTAGCACAGAAAGGTCTTCCACCCACCAGTCCTGACAATGCATCATTAATTTTCCTGATCTGCTATCACATTCTAAGTGAGCTAAACCAGAAACCAAATCAAAAGAAATCCGTAAACGATGCTGCAGGGGAAAATTCATTGAGTGGAAATTACCCAAAGATTTCAAATCAACTTCTCACGAAGACACAAATTCGACTCTAAATCATTCCGAAACCCTCCAATTAGGAACCAAAACTTCAAGGAAAGCTCGAATCACTTCTGACCTCTCTGTGACCCATTCTAACAAACAGGTAACGTGCAACTCTCTACAACTTGTTCATCATGGAAAACACAACACAACTCAACCTCAAATCATCGAACACCAGCCAAAATCTCTAGGAAAACCTACTGTGAACACATCAGAAATCACTGTCAAACAATTTTGGGTAACATACGCAAACCAAGCAGTAACCTTCAACCGAAACCTCCAACAAGAACACATCCCACCGAGAAGAATCCAACCCGAATCGTATACAAAGAAAAACCAATCAAACACATCCACAGAAGAGGAAAACATATCGAAAGCGTCTACAAAAGAAGTAAATCAAAACATCTCCAGGAAGAACAATCAAAGCCTTTACCAGAAGAAAACCAGTCGAAATCCATACCAAATCCTCACTTTCTATAGGTTTTCCACCCCACTATACCTCATGGATTTCGAGTTATCACAGGTAGATACACTTGCCTCTTTCTTCTTCGTCTCGCCTCCACTCGTCCTCGCGTTGTGCCCCGTCAGCTGTGGCGCCGCCTGCGAAGCTCAGCTAGGCAGCGAAATGGCGCGACGAGTGGCTCTGTCGACTCGGGAAAAATGGAAAGAAGAGAAGGGTCGGCGGAATCGGGCAGGGAGATGTGACGAGGAAATGAACCCACTGTTCAAAGGGGACGGCGACGGCGAGAAATCGAGGGAGCGGAAGTTGAGGCGGCGCCAGCAGCTAGGGTCGAGGGAGGCGCGGTACCAGGACTTGCAGACGAAGGGGACGGCGACGGCGAGATCTCCGAGGGCGAGACGGCGGAAGGGGAAGAGGGAGATGAGGCTAAGGTTTAGGTTTAAGTTTAGGTTTATGTTGAGAGAAGGGGCACGAATATTGGTTTAGGTTTGGAGGGAATTTTGTGAAGTCTTGTAAATTTTAGCCGGTGAAAAAATTAAATTATTTAAGAAGGGGTTTATTAACATCGGATTTTAAAAACCGATGTTAAAATCGGTGTCTATTAACCAATAAAAGGGCGCTAATAGACATCGCCTAAAAAACCGATGTCTATGAGCTAAAATCTGCGCTCATAGACATCGGTTTTTAGAAAAACCGGTGTAAAATACTCAAAGACTTCGGTTTTAGCCTAAAACCGATGTTGTTCCACTGATGTCTATGAGCGATTTTGTTGTAGTGTGGTCCTCAAATAGTCCCACGCCTCACAAGGATACGATCCATGATAAAAATAAAATTTTACATTTATAGATCCTATATTCCACGAAGGAATGTACACATAATCTAGATCGAACAAAAATGTAAAATCCTAAAACTAATACAACTCCTGCTGTATTTAATACATACAATCATGCACACATATAAAATGCCCTCGACATGTCCGAGGGTCCAATCACACACAATCACAATAGACCATAATAGTTGGAGTCTGCAACTACAGAGTTAATCTATTTGCACATCCTACTATTATCCTGCCTAAATATGTATGACATGTTCATAATTAAACTAAAACCAAACAAACAGAGGTTAAAACCTAGCTCTGATACCAATTATTGGTTACTACTTAGAATACCATCCTAGTTCCCCTGTACAAAAATTTGTACAAGCATAGAACTATCCTAGCTACCCATGTGCTTCTGCTAAAGTTAAATTTGGATTGCAAATGATGCTTAACATTATTAATCCAAATTATCCTTCAAAAGTTAAACTTGAATTGGGAACGAAACTTAACATTCTTACTCCAAGTTCAACCGATGTGATCTTCCTAAGTTAAACCATATTACAGAAGTTGATCAAATATCTATTTCAAGGATCAACTTCTAGGTCAAACGTGGTTGAGGCACTAGGCCTTCTTGGGTATGGGATCATCCACCACTGCCTAGACAAAGTCTTTCAAAGAAATCGGATATTTAAACTTCTCACAATAAACTAGGTTTAACTACAGAGACATCAATAGAAGCACAATATCGAAACATGAAATCGAAACAAAAATTGATAACAAAAATGATAACTAAAATCAATAACCTCTTGTATTTGGTTTTTCAAGATCTATACAAAAGATGAACTAGTTATGATGCGGAAACTAATAACTAGTTATACCTTTTATAGCTTATAGACCTCTTGATCTTCTATTGTATTCCTCTCCTTCTCTTGGACGTCGTGTGGGCGACGATCTACCAAGATGAAATCCACCCAAGCCTTTTCTTCTTGCTTCCAAGTTTTGGCCACCAACAACCTCCAAAGGATGATGAGTTTCGGCCACCAACCAATCTCCAAGGGATGCTAGGAAACAATGCTTCCTTTCTCCTCTTCTTCTTCAAGCAAAATCCGGCCACCAAACCAGCTCCAAGAGATGATGTCGCCGGCCACCAAAGAGGAAGAGAAGGAGAATAGGAAGGGCCGGCCACAAGGAATAAGAGAGGAGGAATAGAAGACGTGTTGTTGGGTGAGGTACCCCCTCCTTCTCTTTTATATTCCTTGGTCTTGGCAAATAAGGAAAGTTTTAAACATAATTAAAACTTCCTTATATTCCTTGCCAATGACTAAAAAGGAAAGTTTTAAAACAAAAAATTAAAACTTCCTTTTCTTCTTGTCATGCCCGACCATATCTATTGTTTCAAACAAGGAAAGTTTTAAACATAAAATTAAAACTTTCTTATTTGTTTCCGATAAGAAATTTTAATTAAAAAATTTATTTCTTTAAATCCCTTGTTGGTTGTAAAATGAAAATTATATAAATTAAAATATTTCTTTTAAAACATGTGTATGGTTGCAAAAAAGAAAAGTTTTATCAAAAATTAAAATCTTCCTTTTAACTACAAATAAGGAAAGATATCAAACATTTCTCTTAATCCTTTGTAGAAAGCTATAAAAGGAAAGATTTAAAATTTTAAAAACTCTCTTTTAAAACCATGGCTTCCACATAAGGAAAGATTTAAAATTTAAAACCTCCTTTTAATCTTAATATTGTCGGCCACCCTTGCTTGGGCTCCAAGCTAGGGCTGGCCACAACTTGGCTCCCTTCTTGGTTTGCTTTGGCCGGCCCTAGCTTGGGCTCCAAGCTAGCCTTGGACGACGACCAAGAGGTGGGTAAGAAGTTGGGTTTTGGTGGATATAAGACTTTATAAATAAGAGGCTACAATAGGGACCGAGAGGAGGAATTGGTTTTGGTCTCCCGATGAGCTTGAGCTTCCCGTGTTCGCCCCGAACACCCAACTCAAGTTCATCAATAATATCTCATTCCACTAAAGAGTTATTATTGCACTACCGCACCAATCTCATATTACTATATGAGCTCCTTCTTATTATGAGTGCACTAATCTCTCTGTGTTTAAGATATAGAATGTCCACTAATTAAATGAGTTACTGACAACTCACTTAATTAATATCTAGCTCCAAGAGTAGTACCACTCAACTTCATTGTCATGCTGAACTAGGTCCACCTGCAGGGTTTACATGACAATCCTTTTGAGCTCCTCAATGGGACATCATCAACCTAGTTTACTAGGACACAGTTTCATTCTATAATCAACAACACACCATATAAATGATATCATTTCCCAACTTATCAAGCCTATTGATTTAATGAGCTAAATCACATCCTTTGATAAATTAAAGAAATAAATATTAAATATATGTGCTTATTATTATATCATGATTAAGAGTATGCACTTCCATAATAACAGAGGTTTTATTCTTTAATATAGCCTGTATAAAAAGAAACTACCTCAAATGGTCCTGCTCAATACACTCATAGTGTACTAGTGTAATTTATTAGTCAAGATAAACTAATACCTAATTATACTACAACCACTCCAATGGTTTGTCCCATTCCATCTTGGTTGTGAGCAACTGTTTATAATTTATAAGGAACTGATAACATGAACTTCTGTGTGTCTCCTCACACCATGTTATCTACAATATAAATTAAATGAACAACTACACTTAGCATAAATGTAGATATTTGACCAATGTGATTCCTATTTCTAAATAAATGTTTATACAAAAAACTAGGCTTTTAGTATACATTCCAACATCCTCATCCTTAGGGAGGCCTTAGATCTTCCCTCCTTGCCCCTCTTGTTATTGCCAAACTGATAAATTCATCCTAAGCAACTATTGGTAGTATTTCATGTAGAGCGGAGAGAAGGAAATACTTTAGCATCAAGATCTAAATTCCTCCTAAGCAACTATTGGTAGTATTTCTTGTAAGCGGAGAGAAGAAAATACTTTAGCATCAAGATCTATCATATTCCATACAATAGCAAGTTCCCAGATCTCCTTCTACCGTTCCATCACACGCACACAAAACACCGCTCCTGCTGCCTCCTCCTACTCGAGCTTTCCTTTACCTTTATCTGCAATATAAGGAAATGCAAATCTATAAGAGAATGCTTAGCAAGTACCATCTACTCATAAAACAAGCATTAAAACAAGAATATGGTTTTCAAACTTGCTTGGGAAAGAACACAAAACTCACATTTGATAATAATTCACTCTAAAACGCATAATTCAGAAATATGTACATGGCATGTATTTTTGAATAGATTTATATGCAAAACATCAACTTAAAACTATGCTAGCAATGTAAACTTGTAATGGAAACATAAATCCTGCCATACTATGGAGTTCATCCATGCTACACTTCATAACCCAAGTTCTCAAACTTAAGAAGGCTTCCACTAAGACAAACAACGAAGTTTGAAAACTTTATAATACATAACTAGTGAAAATAATAATAAACTTGCTTGGGCTTGGCATTGTACCACTTTGTGTGCATCCTTAATAAGATCCGAGGTAGATCTAGGGGTCTAGGGGTGATCTAGGAGCCCACCCATGGACCTTGTGTCCAATACATGCCACTTTAAAGTAAAATACTTTCTTTTAAGTATTACTTTCTTATACTTGCACTTACTTGTCATTTAAACAAGCACCTTATGTGTGCTTAATCTCCCACACTTATAGGGAAGCACTTTAGGGCACTTGAATATGCTTCATAGCCCCAAAACTAAATGGGAAGCAATTCAAGATACTCCAAACATTCTCTTAATCCCAAAACTTTAGAGGGCATCTTACAATCATAACATGTATCTTCTTTAACATGCATAAAACATATCAGAACATATATCTTCTTTAACATGCATAAAAATATATCACAACATGCACCATCGAAGCAACTCATACTGCAGGTGAGTAGTACTTACATCCTTTCGTTAGATCTTACTATTATACGGTGTAGGAAAGACAATCCTCTCTTGTATGCCTTAGTCTCCACGTCACCCTACATGCGCGTACTAATCCTTGTGAAAACTCTCCTCTTAGATTCTCCTCTTGAAGAAATTAGAAACTTGGAACCCTAGGGTTCTTGGCCGAAAACTAACAAAAGAGAAGAGGAATTTCGGCTAGGGAGGAGAAGAGGAAATGATAATTTTAGTTTTTTGGTCTCTTCCTTTCCCTTTTATACTAAGTGGAAGTTGAAGTATCTCTTCACCCATAACCTACATATAATGAATACTTTTCTATTTCCAATGTGATGCTTTACCACCACCTAATGACTACTTAAACCACTCTTAAATCAGGGGTTTGATGGATCGAAAGCGCTAGAGGGGGGGGGGGGGGTAAATAGCGCTCGTGGCTATTTCATTTTTTGAAATCGTAAAAGCTTGTTTAGAAATAACGCAGCGGAAAGTAAATAAAGTGGACACGAAGGATTTACTTCGTTCGGAGCCTGTGACGACTCCTACTCGAAGGCCTGTGATCCTTGATCGCTTCCGGTGGGCAACAACTATAATTCGTAAAAGCTATTACAAGCTAAGTACAATTTAAGCAGAAAAGAATATTGTACCGACAATAAAAAGACTAAAACTGAAGCTCCGGGTTGTCGTTGCAGCACTTCTGAGTCGAGACGTTAGCAGCTTGTCGCACGGAGAATGCTTAGAAGATTGTATCTTTTAGGCTGCACCTCAACCCTCCTTTTATATGAGGTTCCGGGCGCCTGGGACCTTTCCGGGCGCCTGGAGTGTGACGTGGCCAGCCAACCAGGTTGCTTCACGTCGCAAAGTCGCGCAGGGGATAAAAGTTGGTCCCGGGCACCCGGATCCATCCCGGGCGCCCGGACCTCCTTTTTCCAGGAGCCGCTTCTCCAGCAAAACAAGGTTAGTCCGAGCAATTGCATACCCTGCAAGACAATGTTAGAATCTGATAATTCATAAGTGAGAAAGAGCTGACAGTCTTCGGACTGTCCGAGTCTGACTTCGGATTTCCAACCGGAAACCCTAGGACGATCCGACGCCTACTGTTCCCTCTACGGGGAACGCGTCCTCACCTACTCCACTCAAGAGATTTACCTGATGCCAGTCCGGTCCTCCAGACCGACTGGACTTTTCGCCTAGGGTTACCACCCCCTAGGACCTAGGGTTACCGCCCCCTAGGGTTTTTCTCCACCTAGGATTACCGCCCCCTTGGACCTAAGGTTACCGCCCCATAGGGTTTTCCTCCACCTAGGGTTACCGCCCCCTAGGACCTAAGGTTACCACCCCTTAGGGTTTTTCACCTGCCTAACCGCAGCTAGGACTTTCCTGAAACACTCATTCAAACATGTTAGATCACACACTAACTTAACCTTGAATCCTTTGCCATTATCAAAACTAAGGTTCGATCGTCGGATGCTTCCCGCACCAACAATCTCTCCCTTTTTGATAATGGCAACCGAAATTCAATGTTAAGTAAAAAATATGTAGTTATGTATAAGCACAAGAAACAAGATAAGCGTGATAGCAAGATAAGCATAAACATAGCTCCCCCTTAATATAAGTTATTCTTTTTGAATTTTTTTTACTAATAGCCATAGCTCCCCCTTAATACAAGCTCCCTTTAAAATATTTTGTTCTTTAAAATCTTTACTTTGAATTTCTCTACTCTCCCCCTTTGCCATATATCAAAAATGAGCTAGTTTTGAAAAACTTAACTTTTCAAGACAGAATTTAGCAGAAAACATTTTAAGTATTTTGAGGAGTTTCCAAAGTTTTCACAGAAAAAATTTTCAAAACACAATTTTCAACTTCAGAAATTTTCCAGAAAATATTCAGGTTTAAAGAAAATTTCCAAGGAAAATTTTCAACTTAATGAAGTTAATTGCAGCTTAAAAATTTTTTTCCAAACTTTAAAGAAATTTCTAACTTAAAAAAAAATTTAACTTAACGAATTTTCGAAAAAGTTTCAGCTTAAATAATTTTCTAACAAAAAAAAATTTCAAAATAGAGGACACTTTAAATTTGGAGAAGTTTTTGAAAAGCTGTTTAAGGCATGTTTTTGAAATGAATTTCAAGAATACTTAAGGCAAAGGAGAAGCGATAACCTTAATGTTTAATAGCTTGCCTTTTTGTTTTAGTAAGGTATCAGAGCCCTAAAGACCAAGCATGAGTCAAGATTTGTTTTGATCAGGTATCAGATCCCTTAAGTACAGACATGCTTAAACTTATTATTTCCTTCACCAACTGTCTAACCGTTTAGCTACTTGTTGATTGCCTAGAGGGCAACAGTGTTCACTTGGTTAGTCAAGTCAAGTCAATTGATCCAGTTAGATTTGACTAAGGCTGGAAGACTTGATTTGATTACTGTTAATCACGTATTTAACGCCCAGACTCATATTGATGCACAGAAATAAGCATTCTTGAGTCCAGGCTGTACCCTATGCACCTCACACCGTTCTATGTTTTACAAACACAATCAAGGTAGACCTAGGTGTTTGTGAGATACTCTGGCTGAGTCCTGGGGGAACATGATTTCTAAGGGAAATCCTAGGCTAAATCCAACTTTTGAAAGTCTAGTAAAGTAGGGATTTTGAAAAATCAAAAGTTTGCCTAGAAGTTATAAAAATGAAAAAAAACATTAAAATGACTGAATTGAAAGTATCTATTCTACCCAGCACATTCCTATTTGTCTTCTAAGTGTACTGAACTCAAGTTCAGGTAAGGGTTTTGTAAATATGTCAGCTAGGTTTGATTTGGACTCAACATAGTTGAGTACAATATCACCCTTAGCTACATGATCCCTTACAAAGTGGTGTTTCACTTTTATATGTTTAGTCCTTGAGTGATGAATTGGGTTTTTTGTTAGATTTATTGTACTTATGTTATCAATTGAGATTTTTGGTTTTTGATATTCAAGTTGATAGTCTTTAAGGGTATGCATCATCCATAGTAATTGAGATGTGCATTCACCTAGTGCTATATATTCAGCTTCAGTGGTAGATAAGGCAACGCAGTGTTGCTTTCTACATGACCAACTTACTAAGCAGTGCCCTAAAAATTGACAGCTGCCACTTGTGCTTTTTCTATCTAGCTTGCATCCGACATAGTCAGAGTCAGAGTAGCCGGTTAGATCAAGGGTGCAAGATCTAGGGTACCAAAGTCCTACGTTTAGGGTTCCCTTAACATACCTAAGGATTCTTTTTACTAGGGTTAAGTGAGACTCTTTTGCACAAGATTGGTATCTTGCGCACATACCTACTGCAAAGATGATGTCTGGTCGACTTGCAGTTAGGTACAGTAGACTTCCTATCGCACTTCGATAGTATTTCAAGTCTACTGGTTTACCTTCTAAGTCTGAGTCAATTTTAACATTAGTAGCCATTGGTGTATTGATGATTTTTGGGTTTTCCATTCCAAATTTACTAATTAATTCCTTAGCATATTTGGTTTGATAAATATAAATTCCATCTTTGGTTTGCTTAATTTGTAACCCTAAAAATAAATTAAGTTCACCTACTAGACTCATTTCAAATTCATTTTCCATTAGTTTGGTAAATTCTTTTAGAAATTTTGAGTTGGTTGATCCAAAAATAATGTCGTCAACGTAAATTTGGGCTATAAAGATGTCGTTTTCAAGTGTTTTTACAAAAAGGGTTGGGTCTATTTGACCTTGGTTGAACTCTTTTGATATTAGATAGTTGGACAGTCGTTCATACCAAGCCCTTGGTGCTTGTTTTAGTCCGTACAGGGCCTTTTTTAATCTAAAGACATAATTTTGATATTCTATGTCCTCAAATCCTGGGGGTTGTCCTACGTATACTTCTTCTTTAATAAATCCGTTTAAGAATGCGGATTTTACATCTATTTGGAATAGCTTGAATCCTTTGTGTGCTGCATAAGCCAACAGCATCCTAATGGATTCAAGTCTTGCTACAGGAGCATAGGTTTCATCATAGTCTAGCCCTTCTATTTGATTGAATCCTTTGGCTACTAACCTGGCTTTATTTCTGACTATTTCACCTTGATCATTTAATTTGTTTCTAAAAACCCATTTAGTGTCAATTATGGTTTTGTTAATGGGTTTAGGCACTAATTCCCATACCTGATTTCTTTCAAATTGGGCTAATTCTTCTTGCATTGCTATAGTCCAATCTGGGTCTAGTAGGGCTTCTTCTATTGTTTTGGGTTCAATTTTCGAAATTAGGGCTATTTGACTTTGGTTTCTATAGGATGACCTAGTTTTGACTCCTACATTTGGATCACCCAAAATTTGGTTAGATGGGTGATTTGTACTTGTTCTGGTTGGTCGTATGTCATTTGAATTAGTGATTTGTTCTTCAGATTCAATAGGTTCAGATTGAATTTCTTCATCTTCTCTGTTTATTGGATTAGCATTTTCTGTATCTTTAGTTTCATCTATAGTGTCTTCATCAAATTTTATATTTGTTGTTTCTTCTACTTTTAGGGTATTCTTGTTATATACTCTATATGCTCTACTAGTGGTTGTGTATCCTAAAAATATTCCTGGTGTTGTTTTTGATGTAAATTTTCCTAAGTAGTCTTTAGTGTTTAAAATAAAAACTTTACACCCAAATACTTTTAAATAGTTTAAGTTAGGAATTTTATTATAATAAATTTCATAGGGGGTTTTATTTTGAAATTTATTAATTAAGATCCTATTTTGAATGTAGCATGCTGTACTAACTACTTCAGCCCAGAATTGATTAGATAGATTATATTCATTTAACATGGTTCTAGCAGCTTCTTGTAAGGTTCTGTTTTTACGTTCTACTAAACCATTTTGTTAGGGGGTTCTAGGGCAGGAGTATTCATGTTTGTACCCATTTATCTCACAAAATTCAGTGAAGTTGTGATTCTCAAATTCTCCTCCAAGATCACTCCTTATTCTTTTAATTTTAGTATCTTTTTCATTTTCTGTTAATTTGCAAAAATTACTAAATTTTTCAAAGGTTTCATCTTTTGTTTTTAGAAATTTTACCCAGGTGAACCTCGAGTAGTCATCAATTATAACTAAGCAATACTGGTTCTTGCTTAGTGACTTGGCTCCATGTGAATCAAATAGATCTAGGTGAAGGAGCTTAAGTAAATAGGTAGTTCTAACCGTATTGGTTGACATGTGGGTGGACTTGGTTTGTTTTCCTTGTTGACATGCATTACAGATTGAGTTTTCAATAACTTTTAATTTGGGCAACCCTCTAACTAGTCCATTTTGGCTCATTTTTGAAATGAGTCTTGTGTGAGTGTGACCGAGTCTTCTGTGTCATAACTCGGTTTCCTCTTGTTGTGTTAGAAAACACTTTATTGAGGTCGATGGTAGATAAATAGTGTAGACATTATCTTTCCTAGTGCTCTTAAGTATGATTTTTGGATTATCGACATGTTTGACTATACATTTAGACTTGGTAAAATTGACTGAATAACCAGTATCGCATAGTTGACTTATACTTAATAAATTAAAATTAAAATTTTCAACCAACAGTACTTTTCGAATAATAAAATCAGAATTAAGTTCGATATTACCTTTTCCGATTACTTTCAATTTTCCATCGTTGCCGAATGCAACTGATCCTAGGTTCTTTAGTTTTAGCTTAGTGAACTTCAACCTATCTCCAGTCATATGTCTGGAGCATCCACTGTCCAACATCCATTGAACCAATTCCTACACATAAAGTTGTTGATGGATCAAAAGACAGTTTGATTGAAGTAAGTCCCTCATTTAGCATCTTACCTAATCTGAGTTAATTTTATGGGGATTTGTTTGGTGATTTGATGTTTAATTGAGAAATATTTCGATTTTGAAAATGTATAAGTTAATTTGATTAAAAAAATGTTTAAGTTAATTCATTAATTAATTTAATTTTAAAATGTTTAAGTTAATTTGATTTAAATTTTTTTTAAGTTAATTTATTAATTAATTTAATTTTAAAATGTTTAAGTTAATCTGATAATTAATTTAATTTTAAAATGTTTAAGTTAACTTAAGTTAATTTGATGTCATCTCACCCGATCTATGTTTTCAATGATGGGATCCTATTATTCTGTGAGATGAATTAGTTCAATTTTTAGGGCTTAGTCTAACTTTATGTTAGATTCGGGTTTAGCTTTGGGTTAAACAAGTAAGCATTCTTTGGATAAACTTCTGGGCTATGGTGAGTCACAAGGAGCTCAGTAAAGTAACCAAGCCTTTGAGGTTTTCCAAATAGTCCTACCCATTGAACTTAATACTAAACCTTGGTCTAACTAGTTAGGATCCATTTAAGGGTAGCTTCGGTTAGTTCCACTTGGCCAAATGCACCAGGTCGAAGCCATATCTTCCTAGACATGCGATGCCCAAGTTTTCCCAACGTACTATCATCCAAAACCTTCACCAGTACTGTAACGACCCAACTCCTGCTGACTAGGCTGTAAGGCGAATCGCTACAATACTGCTGTACTGACTGTACGGAAAACTGAGCAAATTTTAAATTTGCTAAACTAATTACTGTAAAGTCTTAACCTGACATTCTAAGAGTATCTAAGTGTTGTACACATGCTAGGAGAGACAATCTATGCCTCTCGAATGTCCTGCTAGCTGTAATTAGACATTTCAACCGATCCGTGAGTCGATTGAGCCGTCGGAACGATTCACAGATCGTTCCAGCTGATACTGGCACGGAGGCACCCTCTGGATTGGTCGGCTGACCGATCCATAAGCTTACCTCGCTTCTGTACACAACTGGATCGGTCTACCGACCGATCCAGGAACACCCTGATAGATCGGGAGACCGATCAGTGAGCCTCTGTGCTTCTGCTGCGTTCTGTACGCAGCTGGATCGGTCTACCGACCGATCCAGGAGCGCCCTGATCGGTCGGTAGACCGATCAGTGCACTTCCTAGCTTTCTGTTCGCTTCGGGATCGGTCGGCTGACCGATCCATAACCCTTGCCAACTCTCTGTTCGTGTCTGAGTCGGTCGGCTGACCGATCCAGTGACACCAACTCATTCCCGATCGGTCGGCTGACCGATCAGGGTTTCTGATTTCGAATCAGAAACTCTGATTTCAGCACTGGTTCGTGCCAAAACCTCACCCTACAACTATCTAATGTATAATAAACATTCTAGCAACATGTAGTAACAAATCTAAACTTAAGCTAAAGCAAGGTTTACTGATTCATGGCATTTTAACAACTTAAAGTGCATGAAGATATGAATTTCTAAAAGTTCTAATTGCTCAAACTTGCTAAGGTTCAAAAGTGCCTAAAACATGAAAACTGAACTAATAAACTGTAAAGTGCTAAAGTAAATGCTAAATCCCCAGAGGGTCTTTTATTCCAGTTCCTTCCACACACATCCTCATCTGCATTGCACTCCAGCCTCCACTGCTAGTCCATTTTCCTTTTACCTGTATCTGCAGTATAAGGAAAATAGTATCTGTAAGCTTAGAGCTCAGTAAGAAACCATCTACCCCACTAAAACATGCAACGATGCGATTATGTTTTTAAATCATGCTGTTTGAAACATACTGAATATGTAAGCATGGCATGGTATCATACAAAGCTTAAACTGGAACTGAAACATGGCATAGCATAGAAACTGAACATGAAACTAAACTAGTCATACATATATCTAAATCCGTACATGAACTCAAATCATGTAAACTGAACCTGAACTGAACTGAAAGCTAAATTAGTGTTCTCATCACTAATTTCAAATTTGAAAACTATACATATAATAGATGAAAATACTAAACATGCTGTTGGGCCACAATATTTACTGTGCGCGATCCCTACGAGACCCGGATTGCAAGTTCGAATCCGGGGTTACTAGGTTATCGAACCTAGGGACGATGGGAGTCCAGCCCATGGATATCTGATCCAAGTACTAGGTTAACTTAAAATACTGAATACTATTTTATTTTACTTTGCTGTTCTAGGTTATCTGAACCTAGAGCTAGGTTATCTGAACCTAGAGGCTACTGTGGGAGCCCACCCAATGGATATCTGATCCATATAGCTGTAATAACTGATAATAAACTGAATAAAATATTTCTAATACATTTTACATGCTGTTAGGACGCCTACTAGTGCATCCTTCTGAACTGGGCATTCTACCGAATGCTTGGTGTGCACTAAAAGTACACCCTAAAACTGAAAACTGTAAAATTACTGAACTAACGCCAAAACTAACAAGCGAGAGCAATTATACTGCAGGTGAGGGGTTTCTTACCTCCTGTTCGTAATTTCTTACGATTCTATTCGATAGAATTCCGGTGGAGATGACTTCTCGACGATCCGCTCACGTCTTCGCGTTCCTCTCGCGGAGAAGAACCTCTTTCGTGTTGGAGTCATCGCCGGAAGGTGAACCGATGGACATTGGGCTTGGTGTGCCGTGCGTGAGGAAGAGGAGAAGGGAAAGTCGGCGTGAGGTTAGGGAAAAGAAAAGTGGCGTGAGCGCTAGGGTGAGGAGGAAGGTCACGAACCAAATAAAAATCACCAACCCAACTTAAATTTCTAATTTATATTAAGTGGTTCAATTGAACCCAACTCTAACATAAATATATTTGGTTCTCCTTTCTTTCAGCACGGCCCTGCTGGGTTCACCGGTTACTAATCTTATCCGTAAACCATAGGTCTCGGGTTCGATTCCCGCCTAAGCTATTTTACGGTTCTAATTATTTTTGCTACTTCCGATACTCGGAAAATTCCGGAAAAATATCTAAAAATTCCAGAAAAATCATAGAATAATTCTAAAATAAATTTGGGAAATTTTTCGGGCTTTACAATCCCCCATACCTTATAAAAAGTTTGTCCCCGAACTTAAAACAATTCTGGGTACTTCTGTCTCATGCTGGCCTCTGTCTCCCAAGTCGCCTCTGCTGCTGTGTGATTTTGCCAGCTGACTTTGACTAATGGTACTTCCTTGTTCCGTAATTTCTTTACTGCTCGGTCTATTATCTGAATAGGCCGACTGTCATAGCTGAGATCATCACGG
This sequence comes from Zingiber officinale, assembly GCF_018446385.1. NCBI lineage: Eukaryota > Viridiplantae > Streptophyta > Magnoliopsida > Zingiberales > Zingiberaceae > Zingiber > Zingiber officinale. The sequence continues at coordinate 36,678,025 of NC_055989.1, forward strand.
ACCTGTACCAACTGGGGCTCAATCACTTGTGTGGCGTCTGGAATATGCTTCTTCAGCATGGAGACATGAAATACGTTCTGGACGGCTGACATCTCCTGAGGTAGCTCTAGCTCATATGCTACCTTGCCAACTCTCTTCGTGATAAGGTATGGTCCCACATATCTGGGAGCTAGCTTGCCCTTCTTCCTAAAACGCATGACTCCCTTCATGGGAGCTACTCTGAGGAAAACTGTATCCCCAACTGACAACTCTAGGGGTCTGCGTCGTGTATCAGCATAGCTCTTCTGACGGCTCTGTGCTGTCTCTATCCTCTGGCGAATCTGCTGTATGGCAGCTGTGGTATCTGCTACTAGATCTGTCTGAAGCTCTAGTTCCTTCTGTTCACCACTCTCATACCAGCAGATTGGTGATCTGCACCTCCGCCCATAGAGTGCCTCATAAGGTGCCATGCCGATAGTGGCCTGATAGCATTGTTGTATGCAAATTCTGCTAGACTCGGATATTTGCACCAACTTCCTTGAAATCTAGGGCACAAGCTCTGAGCATATCTTCGAGTACGATTTACTCGCTCGTCGACCATCCATGTCGAGGATGGAAGGTTGTCTTTGAATTTTAATCGGTGCCCATATGATCGTACACACTTCCGAAGTGTGATGTAAATCTCTTGTCTCATCGATATAATGGTTCGTGGGACTCCATGCAGCCTGACAATCTCCTTGAGATACAACTGAGCTAGCTGCTCCATGGAATAGGATATTCTGATAGCTAAGAAGTGGGCTGATTTAGTCAACCTGTCAACTATTACCCAGATGGCATCAAAACCATTTGTGGTTCTGGGTAATCTCACTATGAAGTCCATAGAGATATCCTCCCACTTCCATTCTGGAATCTGGATCGGCTGCAGAACTCCTCCTGGTCGCTGATGTTCTGCCTTAACCCTCTGACAGGTTAGACAGATGCTGACGTATCTGGCGATATCTCGCTTCATCCCAGGCCACCAAAATCGTTTCTTTAGATCCTGATACATTTTGGTGGAACCAGGATGCATCGCATAGGGAGTCCTGTGAGCCTCGTCTAGAATCTGTTTTCGTAGTTCCTCCTGATCTGGAACACAAAGTCTGTCACCACAGTACACTACCCCACTGGCGGACACTCTGAACTCTCCACTTTCTGATTCTGCTAACCCTTGCTTGATTTTCTGGATTTCAGGATCCTGCTCCTGAGCTGTCTGGATATCATCAAGCAAGGTAGATGCTAAGGACATAGTGGAAAGCTGTCCGACTATAAGCTCGAGACTAAAGGCTGTAATCTCCTTCCTTAGGGGTGGTGACATAGCTGCCAAAGATAATAAGGTAGCACTGGACTTCCTGCTGAGTGCGTCTGCTACCTTATTAGCTTTCCCTGGATGGTAGAGGATATCTATGTCATAATCCTTGACCAGCTCTAACCATCTGCGCTGTCGCATATTCAGATCCTTCTGAGTAAAGAAATACTTCAGACTTTGATGATCTGTATATACTCTGCACTGAGCTCCGTACAAATAATGTCTCCAAATCTTGAGAGCGAACACCACTGCTGCAAGCTCAAGGTCGTGAGTAGGATAGTTCCTCTCATAATCCTTGAGTTGTCTGGAGGCATAAGCGATCACCTTGCCATTTTGCATCAGTACTGCTCCTAATCCCAACTTAGAGGCATCACTATAGATGTCAAAGCTGCTGGTGTCGTCCGGTAGAGCCAAAATGGGAGCACTGGTCAATCTCCTTTTTAGCTCACTGAAGCTGTTCTCACAGTCCTCTGTCCACTGAAATTTCCTGTTCTTTCTGGTAAGAGCTGTTAGTGGGGAGGCTATCCTGGAGAAGTCTTCTACAAACTTTCTGTAATATCCTGCTAATCCCAGAAAGCTCCTGATCTCGCTGGCGTTCTTAGGTCTCTTCCAGTTACTTACTGCTTCTATCTTGTTGGGATCTACCATAACACCATCCTTGGAGATGATGTGACCTAGGAAGGCTACCTGGTCCAGCCAAAATTCACATTTCGTGAATTTGGCGTACAGCTGGTTCTGCTGAAGGATCTGCAAAACTGTCTTCAGATGCTCTGCATGGTCCTCCTGAGTACCTGAATAGATAAGAATGTCATCGATGAACACGATGACAAACTTGTCTAAGTATTCTCTGAATACTCTATTCATGAGGTCCATGAAAGTAGCTGGAGAATTTGTCACGCCGAAAGGCATGACTACGAACTCGTAATGTCCGTATCTGGTCCTGAAAGCTGTTTTAGGTATATCACCTTTCTTGACTCTAACCTGGTGATATCCTGATCTGAGGTCAATTTTAGAGAACACTGTGGCTCCCTTTAACTGGTCAAACAGGTCATCTATTCTGGGGAGAGGGTACCTGTTTTTAATTGTGACCTGGTTCAGGGCACGGTAGTCTATGCATAAGCGCATGCTTCCATCCTTCTTCTTCACGAACAACACAGGTGCTCCCCATAGTGAGTGACTAGGGCGTATGAAACCCTTGTCAAGAAGCTCCTGTAATTGCTCCTGAAGTTCCTTCAGTTCTGCTGGAGCCATGCGGTACGGTGCCTTGGAAATTGGATTTGTGCCGGGAATGAGCTCTATCTCAAATTCAATCTCCCTGTCTGGTGCTAAGCCTGGTAGCTCTTCAGGCAAAACTGCTGGATAGTCACAAACGACTCGAACCTCTGATAGCTGTTGGTTCTTGTCCTGGCTGGTGTTGACTACATTTGCTAAAAATCCCATGCATCCTGAATCCATTAGCTGCTGTGCTTTCAGTGCTGAGAGAAACTTCCTGGCTTTTCTCTTTGGTTTTCCAATGAACTCAAACTGTACTCCTGCTTCAGGTTGGAATATGACCTTCTATTTACGGCACTCTATAGAAGCACCGTATCTGATCAGAAAATCCATTCCAAAGATGACATCGTAGTCAGTCATTTCTAGCACTATCAGATCACCAAAAAGTTCCCTGTCTGCTATAATGACTGGCACTGCTCTGAGCCAGTGCGTAGATGTCATAATGTCTCCTGAGGGTAGTGTTGTCAGAAACTGACTATTGAGTACCTCTGGAGGTGTTGCTAATTTCTCGGCAAATGCCCTGGATACATAAGAGTGGGTTGCCCCAGTATCGAATAAGATAGTTGCATTATGCTGTAAAATATTGATCTGACCTGTGACAACTGTCGAGGCATTTGCTACGTCCTCTCTGGTCAGTGAGAAAATCCTGGCATTTGTGTTAGCTGTGGGGGCTTCTAATATGCCCTGACTGATCTGTGGACCATCTAAGGCTGCATACATCTGGTGTAGCTGCGCTGGCTGAGCTCCATACTGTATCGGCTGAGTTGTTCGGGCACTGCTTAGCCATGTGCCCTTCCTGTCCACATTCAAAACAACCTCGCGTACCCTTGCGACAAACTCCTGGATAATGTTTCCCACAAGTAGTACATTTGGGATGTCTGGAATGTTTTCCAGCTGGTCCTCCTTTTAGGTCACTGCTTGCCTTGCGTTTCCCCTTCCAGTTGGAGCTATGTCCCTGTTGTTTCTGCTGAGTATCTGAGCTAGCTTGTCCCTTGGGCTCTGTGGAAACCTGCTTCTGCTGGGTGATATTGTGCTGATAGTGCTCGGTGATCAGAGCACTACTCACTAACTCCTCTGTGGTTTGTGGCCTATGAACGCCACCAGCCACATTCATTGCGATCTCTGGTCTGAGCATCTTCAGCATCAAGCGTACTCGTTCCTTCTCTGAGCTGACTAGTTCTGGACACAGACGGGCCAACCTGTTGAATTTCTTCACGGCCTCCTGAACTGATAGGTTGCCCTGACGAAATTCTGTAAACTCGTCATAGTGTCGGTTCGTGACCTGCATGTGAAAGAATTCCTCGAAGAATTCTTTCTCGAAGTTGGCCCATGTCATCTGGTTTACTGGCCACTTCGATTTAATCCGCTCCCACCACATGCGTGCATCTCCTGTTAAACAGAAGGAGGCACACTTCACCTTTTCGTGCTCTGGCCAGTCTAGAAGCTCCATCGTGCTTTCCAGTGTTTTAAACCATGCCTGAGCATCCCATGGTTCGCTGGTGCCTGAGAAGTTCTCGGGCTTAATTCTCTGCCACTGGATAAGGTAAGCTTCTCTCTTAGCCCCTGCTACTGGGGCCACTGGGACTGGTACTGCAGGCTGAGCTGGTACTACCTCTGTGATTACTGGAGTCGTGAGGTTCGGTACTGGAGTGACTGGGGGAGTAGTCTGCTGGTTAGCCTTTAAGGAGGCTATCTCCTGCTTCTGTTCAGCTAACTACTGCTGTAGCTGAGCCACTAGTGCTGTAAGGTCTGGGGAGGCACTGAACTGCCTGCCTCTGGCTGGGGCTCAGCCGCTGATGCTTTCTTAGCTGGACGTCCTCGTACCATTTTCTAAATAGCAGAGAACACATATATATAACTAGGCTATCATTTTATAGTTAACAACTGGTAACATGTTAATTACTATCACTGTAAACATGAATTAATTAACTACCAACATGAGAGCAAACATGAAAGCACTTATAACTGATATGAAAGCTGAAAACAAAATTGAGTGAGAGATGTTCTTACATGGAAGTTGTAGGCACAATGCTGATGTGTGTGTAGGAAGTATGGAACACTGCTCTGATACCACACTGTAACGACCCAACTCCTGCTGACTAGGCTGTAAGGCGAATCGCTACAATACTGCTGTACTGACTGTACGGAAAACTGAGCAAATTTTAAATTTGCTAAACTAATTACTGTAAAGTCTTAACCTGACATTCTAAGAGTATCTAAGTGTTGTACACATGCTAGGAGAGACAATCTATGCCTCTCGAATGTCCTGCTAGCTGTAATTAGACATTTCAACCGATCCGTGAGTCGATTGAGCCGTCGGAACGATTCACAGATCGTTCCAGCTGATACTGGCACGGAGGCACCCTCTGGATCGGTCGGCTGACCGATCCATAAGCTTACCTCGCTTCTGTACGCAACTGGATCGGTCTACCGACCGATCCAGGAACACCCTGATCGATCGGGAGACCAATCGGTGAGCCTCTGTGCTTCTGCTGCGTTCTGTACGCACCGATCCAGGAGCGCCCTGATCGGTCGGTAGACCGATCATTGCACTTCCTAGCTTTCTGTTCGCCGGGATCGGTCGGCTCACCGATCCATAACCCTTGCCAACTCTCTGTTCGTGCCTGGGTCGGTCGGCTGACCGATCCCGTGACACCAACTCATTCCTGATCGGTCGGCTGACCGATCAGGGTTTCTGATTTCGAATCAGAAACTCTGATTTCAGCACTGGTTCGTGCCAAAACCTCCCACTACAACTATCTAATGTATAATAAACATTCTAGCAACATGTAGTAACAATTCTAAACTTAAGCTAAAGCAAGGTTTACTGATTCATGGCATTTTAACAACTTAAAGTGCATGAAGATATGAATTTCTAAAAGTTCTAATTGCTCAAACTTGCTAAGGTTCAAAAGTGCCTAAAACATGAAAACTGAACTAATAAACTGTAAAGTGCTAAAGTAAATGCTAAATCCCCAGAGGGTCTTTTATTCCAGTTCCTTCCACACACATCCTCATCTACATTGCCCTCCAGCCTCCACTGCTAGTCCATTTTCCTTTTACCTGTATCTGCAGTATAAGGAAAATAGTATCTGTAAGCTTAGAGCTTAGTAAGAAACCATCTACCCCACTAAAACATGCAACGATGCGATTATGTTTTTAAATCATGCTGTTTGAAACATACTGAATATGCAAGCATGGCATGGTATCATACAAAGCATAAACTCGAACTGAAACATGGCATAGCATAGAAACTGAACATGAAACTGAACTAGTCATACATATATCTAAATCTGTACATGAACTCAAATCATGTAAACTGAACCTGAACTGAACTGAAAGCTAAATTAGTGTTCTCATCACTAGTTTCAAATTTGAAAACTATACATATAATAGATGAAAATACTAAATATGCTGTTGGGCCCTGGCAACTGTACTTACTGTGCGCGCATCCCTACGAGACCCGGGATTGCAAGTTCCGAATCCAGCAGGGTTACTAGGTTATCTGAACCTAGGGACGACTGTGGGAGTCCAGCCCATGGATATCTGATCCAAGTACAGTGCCAACTAAATAAAAGTAAAATACTGAATACTGTTTTATTTTACTTTGCTGTTCTAGGTTATCTGAACCTAGGGCTACTGTGGGAGCCCACCCAATGGATATCTGATCCATATAGCTGTAATAACTGATAATAAACTGAATAAAATGTTTCTAATACATTTTACATGCTGTTAGGACGCCTACTAGTGCATCCTTCTGAACTGGGCATTCTACCGAATGCTTGGTGTGCACTAAAAGTACACCCTAAAACTGAAAACTGTAAAATTACTGAACTAACGCCAAAACTAACAAGCGAGAGCAATTATACTGCAGGTGAGGGGTTTCTTACCTCCTGTTCATAATTTCTTACGATTCTATTCGCTAGAATTCCGGTGGAGATGACTTCTCGACGATCCGCTCACGTCTTCGCGTTCCTCTCGCGGAGAAGAACCTCTTTCGTGTTGGAGTCGTCGCCGGAAGGTGAACCGATGGACCTTGGGCTTGGTGTGCCGTGCGTGAGGAAGAGGAGAAGGGAAAGTCGGCGTGAGGTTAGGGAAAAGAAAAGTGGCGTGAGCGCTAGGGTGAGGAGGAAGGTCACGAACCAAATAAAAATAACCAACCCAACTTAAATTTCTAATTTATATTAAGTGGTTCAATTGAACCCAACTCTAACATAAATATATTTGGTTCTCCTTTCTTTCAGCACGGCCCTGCTGGGTTCACCGGTTACTAATCTTATCCGTAAACCATAGGTCTCGGGTTCGATTCCCGCCTAAGCTATTTTACGGTTCTAATTATTTTTGCTACTTCCGATACTCGGAAAATTCCGGAAAAATATCAAAAATTTCCAGAAAAATCATAGAATAATTCTAAAATAAATTCGGGAAATTTTTTGGGCTTTACAAGTACTGTGTTTCAAGTTAAATCTAACCCTTTTAATCTATCCTTACTTACCCTGTCGGGTAATTTACTATTGTTTACCCATTTCGGGTAGATAGGTTTCGGAGTTGCTAGCTATTCTGGACTCTCCTTCTATTTTGAATTAATTTTGAATAATTGATTTTGAATTTTGAATTTTGAGTTTTAATAATTTTGAATTTTAATAATTTCAAATTTTTGAATATTAAATTTTAGTAATTAATTTTGAATTTTGAGTTTTAAATGAATTTCAAATTTTGAGTTTTAAATTAATTTCGAATTTTGAATTTTGAGTTTTAAATTAATTTCGAATTTTGAATTTTGAGTTTTAAATTAATTCCAAATTTTGAATTTTGAGTTTTAAATTAATTTCGAATTTTGAATTTTGAGTTTTAAATTAATTTTAAATTTTGAATTTTGAGTTTGAATTTTAAATTTTAATTACAAATTTTGAACTTGAATTTTAAATTACGAATTTTGAAATTTAAATTTAATTATTAATTTTAATTATTTTTCTGCTAGCTCCCCCTGGATTATAGCCTCGATAAGGTTTATCGAGGTAATGTATTTGATCCTTAGGAACCCAATAATGTCCAAGTCCTACTTGATTGATCAAGTTGGACTTGGCAACCCAAGCTTGGACTGATTTACTATTTGGTTTGTTTATTAAGGATAGGTAAGATTTATATTTCTTTTTATATCCTAGTCTAGTTCAATTGTAGATTGCCCTTTGTGTTCCAAGAATCAAGTCAAGATTCTTGGATCCCAAGGAAAATCATTCTAGGGTTGTTTTCAAATCCTTTACCTGACTTTTCAGATTGGAATTCTCTTCCTCAAGTTTTTGAACTTGAGTTGAGGTTCCAGTTTGAACTTGATCAGTTAAGGATTCGTTGTTAGGCGTTTCTTTAAGGAGTGTTACCTCCTTTAGAAGCGATTTGATTCGAATCTTGGACTTAGCTACTTTATGCATTAAATAATTAATTAAGCTACATAAACGATTTTTACTTACAGAGGGGTTCGGTCTTTTGGAAACGGATGCGGATCCGTGGCTTCTCTCGGACTCGGCTTCCGATTCGTCCTCACTTCCGGATCCGTTGGTGTAGTCCCGGGCTGTCAAGGCGAGAAAGTTCGTCTATTCTAGTTCTTCGTCGTCGGATTCCTCGGAAGAAGACTCGTCCCATGTTGCCTTCAATGCCTTCTGTCTTTTGGGTTTCTTTGGATCCTTCTGGTTCGGGCAATTTGCCTTGATGTGACCCTTCTGATTGCACCCGTAGCAGGTCACTTCGAATTTAACCTTCGAGCTTGGTTGGGCTTCTTTAGACTGTATGGCTTTTCTGAGATCCTTTTTGTTGAAGACCTTCTTTTTGCAGAGCTTCTTTACTAAGTTGACTATCTCGGTTGTAAGTTCATCGTCGTCTTCCGAATCTGGTTCTTCTTCTGACTCAGGTTCGGTTCTCCGCTTGATTTTTGACTCACGCGATCTCCCTGTTCCTGCAACCAAAGCCAACCCTTTCTCGGTCGGGCGTGCATTAGTCTGTTCATGAAGTTCGAATTCTTCAAAAAGTTCATCTAGTTTAATTGTAGATAAGTCCTTGGAGACCTTGTAGGCATCTACCATGGATGCCCACAACGTGTTCCTTGGAAAGGCGTTTAGAGAATACCTTATGATGTCCCGGTTGTCTACCTTCTATCCAATTGCATGAAGACCATTGAGCAGATTTTGAATCCGGGCATGGAGTTGGGCAGCTGTTTCACCTTCCTGCAATTTGATGTTAAATAATTTATTAAAAATTAGGTCTCTTTTACTTACTTTGGTGTCGGATGTCCCTTCGTGAAGTTCAATTAGCTTCTCCCACAACTCTTCGGCACTGTTGAAGGGGCCGACGCGGTTGAGTTCTTCTTTTGATAGGCCACACTGGAGGGTGCAGGTTGCCTTGGCATTAGCTTCCACCTTCTTGATACAAGATGCATCCCAGTCCTCGTATGGTAGTGGTTTGCCGGCGCTATCAGATGGTAGTTGGAATCCGATTTTGACCATCATCCAGACTTCAAAGTGAGTCTGGAGATATGCCTCCATCCGACCCTTCCAGTACCCGAAGTCGTCTCCGGTGAATAGCGGAGGGCGGGCTGTACTGTAGCCTTCTTGAAGGGCCATTTCAGATTAACCTAAAATGAAAAACAACCAACAAAATGTCCCAGGACTTGGACCTGGCTTAGTAGTGCGGAAGGAGAAAAAAAATGGATCACGAGCTCGGGTGGTGTTGCACTAATTCCGAGAAAAATCGATTTGAGGGAGAAAAAAATTAGAATATAGCTATGAGGCTAAATTCTAATCGACTCCGAAAATCTAAAAAATACCACGAAAAAAATATTTTGAATAGTGGTTGCACCGATTCAAAATGACCCCGCTCTGATACCAATTAATGGATCGAAAGCGCTAGAGGGGGGTGAATAGCGCTCGTGGCTATTTCGTTTTTCGAAATCGTAAAAGCTTGTTCAGAAATAACGCAGCGGAAAGTAAATAAAGTGGACACGAAGGATTTACTTCGTTCGGAGCCTGTGACGACTCCTACTCGAAGGCCCGCGATCCTTGATCGCTTCCGGTGGGCAACAACTATAATTCATAAAAGCTATTACAAGCTAAGTATAATTTAAGCACAAAAGAATAATGTACCGACAATAAAAAGACTAAAATTGAAGCTCTGGGTTGTCATTGCAGCACTTCTGAGTCGAGACGTTAGCAGCTTGTCGCACGGAGAATGCTTAGAAGATTGTATCTTTAAGGCTGCACCTCAACCCTCCTTTTATATGAGGTTCCGGGCGCCTGGGACCTTTCCGGGCGCCTGGAGTGTGATGTGGCTAGCCAACCAGGTTGCTCCACGTCGCGAAGTCGCGCAGGGGATAAAAGTTGGTCCCGGGCGCCCGGACCTTCGGGCGCCCGGATCCATCCCGGGCGCCCGGACCTCCTTTTTCCAGGAGCCGCTTCTCCTGCAAAACAAGGTTAGTCCGAGCAATTGCATACCCTGCAAGACAATGTTAGAATCTGATAATTCATAAGTGAAAAAGAGCTGACAGTCTTCGGACTGTCCGAGTCTGACTTCGGATTTCCAACCGGAAACCCTAGGTCGACCCGACGCCTACTGTTCCCTCTACGGGGAACGCGTCCTCACCTACTCCACTCAGGAGATTTACCTGATGCCAGTCCGGTCCTCCAGACCGACTGGACTTTTCGCCTAGGGTTACCACCCCCTAGGACCTAGGGTTACCGCCCCCTAGGGTTTTTCTCCACCTAGGGTTACCGCCCCCTAGGACCTAAGGTTACCGCCCCTTAGGGTTTTCCTCCACCTAGGGTTACCGCCCCCTAGGACCTAAGGTTACCACCCCTTAGGGTTTTTCACCTGCCTAACCGCAGCTAGGACTTTCCTGAAACACTCATTCAAACATGTTAGATCACACACTAACTTAACCTTGAATCCTTTGCCATTATCAAAACTAAGGTTCGATCGTCGGATGCTTCCCGCACCAACAGGGTCTAGGGTTCAAATCCCAGTTCAGGTCATTTATATATATATTTTTAATTCTTTCCTCTTCTTCTATTTCTTTTTTCTCTTTTAAAAGAGAGGAAATTTACGGTTGTTACAACCAAGGCGCCTTCAACTCGAGTTCCTCCCCTCTAAACCTCATCAAAGGTCTCACAATGCCTCCTAGGTATACCCCAATCCATCTTAAATGTTTCTATATACTTTTATTGTGCATTTTTGTTGTTATATCTGTGTTTGGTTAAAATTAGGAAACAGCGTAATGTTGCGTCTACTTCCGGTAGTGCTCCGTCCGTCGATCCTAGGTTCCCCATTGAGCGACATAGGATTGAGTTTATTGAGCAATTATTTTCTCCAATTAAATGTAAATATTTGAGTAGAACATTTTTTTACTAACTATTGTCAGCCCGTGGTCTAGATGATTGAGCACTTTCAGCTTGATAAGCTGGTTTACTATAGTAATGCAGTAAATCAAGACCAATATGCTCAGTTCTATAATAACCTTGAGAGGGTATTTTTATTTCTTTCCTCTTCTTCTATTTCTTTTTGCTCTTTTAGAAGAGAGGAAATTTACGGTTGTTACAACCAAGGTGCCTTCAACTCGAGTTCCTCCCCTCTAAACCTCATCAAAGGCCTCACAATGCCTCCTAGGTATACCCTAATCTATCTTAAATGTTTTTATATACTTTTATTGTGCATATTTGTTATTATATCTGTGTTTGGTTAAAATTAGGAAATGGCGTAATGTTTCGTCCACTTCTGGTAGTGCCCTGTCTGTCGATCCTAGGTTCCCCACTGAGTGACATAGGATTGAGTTTATTGAGCATACATTTTCTCCAATTAAATGTAAATATTTGAGTAGAACATTTTTTACTAACTATTGTCAGCCCGTGGTCTAGATGATTGAGCACTTTCAGCTTGGTAAGCTGGTTTACTACTGTAATGCAGTAAATCAAGACCTATGTGCTCAGTTCTATAACAACCTTGAGAGGGTTGATGACCTGACCTATTCCACCAGAGTTGGTGGAAAATATTTTCAGCTTACCCCCTCCTTGTTATGTACTAGTCTAGATCTTAGACCCTCTGCATGCCCCTTTTTGTGCTACCCTAGTAGGGATCTGCTATTTGGAGACCCCTACTCCCACATTACATTAGATACACTCTATATGTATTTTTTTGGGGAGGAGAGACCACCTGTAGTTTTTGACTTCATGTCACTATCTCTTCCAGGACTACATTATGTATCGAGTCTTGACAGTGTACACTTTGCCGATCACATCTCGGGATGTCCTGAAGATGCACCCTTCACATTCCTTCTTTTTGTATGTCATATGCCAGCATTTAGATATAGACATCGCATTACACACGTTTCATAATATCATTCATGTGGCCAGTCTCATTAGCCCCTTATAGTACACATGTCTTACTGTCATGCCCTGACATTTATCTTCTCGACTTTAGGGATAGATATGACCTAGGGGACGGTTACCTCCCTTCGACCTTATGATGAGATTGCCTATTATCACCTTAGGTTAGCTCATATTAACATCACCGCTCAGGGGGTCCTCGCATGGAGAGATGGGTAGCCACTGGCCAATCTAGCCGAGGATGAGGTTGTTGCTCCAGCCGAGGGGTTCGTCCTACCTCCAGATGAGTATTTTTATCCAGCCGAGGGATAGGAGGTGTTAGGATTCACACTTACTGAGATGTTTGAGGATCCTTCAGCTCAGCCCTCGATGTTAGCCCAGCCTTCCACTTCCATATCTATCAAGGATAGACTTGCTCGACTCGAGGAGTCTTCCGTGCAGACGCGACAGCTTGTCTCGGACGGTTTCCGTACACTACGGGCTGAGATGACCTCCGGATTCTCTACTCTCTGAGAGGAGATTCTTGGAGCACTGCATGCACCCGAGCGACCTCTATCACCTCCTCCAGCTGACGATCCTCCTAGTTGATCATATTTTGGACATGCATTGTATCTATTGGACTTACACTTAGTCCTTGTATAGATAACTCTCTTTTGGTTTGTTTGGTCTTGTGCTTAATAGAATAGAACTTACTTTTAAAAAAAATTTATTCCCTCTTATTTTTAAACTATGTTTTAACTCAGTTTGTTTTTAAAAATTGGTTTTAAAATCCTAGGAAAAATATTTTTTCAAAATTTTATTTTTGTTAGTTTTCAAAAATTTGGACTTAGCCTAGGAATTTACTATTGGGTTCTTCGGGCCGCGAAAACCGCTTTTCGCGTCGCGGAAACCCCGAATCGCCCAAGCCACGGATCTCGTGCAAGGTAAAACCGAACGAAAATACGAGTATGAGTTTGAAAAACTTTACGATCTACAGTAGATCTACAAAGGAAAACACTTTATACCTTTGATGCGATGCCCTTCGCGTTCCCGCTCGTCCAAATGATGCCGGATCTCAAGACCATCAAGCGCCGGTCCTCTAGAAGTATCCACACGGACACACTAGATGGAGATGACCAAAAACCAAGGTGTGCTAGCACCTATGTGGTTCGGCCAAGGGAGGAGAGGGAGAGGGAGAGCTTGAGAGGGAGAAGGAAGAAGATGCACACAAGTGAATGAAAAATGAATTTTTTCACCCAAAAACCAAGTGGCCGGCCACTTTCAAAAAATCACATTAATTGCATTAATTGCAATTAATATGAAACCATTAAGAGAGTGCCTTTGTAACTTCCATGAGGTGGCACCCATGATGATGTGGAACATCATTATTGGTCCACCTAATGCCAACTCACCAATGAGGTGGCAAAAGGTCAAGTCAAAATTGACCTTTGGTCTTCCTTCTCAAGTCAAGTCAAACTTGACTCAATCTCTACCATGGTGGATCTAATCCAACCATTTGATTCGAGCCAACTTAGTATAATGAATCTAATTCATTAAATTAAATTGATTCAATGAGTCAAAATCTAAATTAGACTCATTTAACACATGAATCAACTTGAGTCGAACTCAAGTTAGCCCAATTAGGATTACTCTTAATCCAATTTGATTCATCAAATGAATCTAATCCTCTTGGTTCATCATATGAACCTAATCTCCACCTAATTGTCCTAAGTGTGTGACCCTATAGGTTCTTGTAACGTTGGCAATGCCCTAAACCCATTTAGGAGCATAAGTAATGAGCGGTATCTAGCAACACATCATTACTACCCAAGTTACAAGAATGTCGAGATCCGACATCACCTTGTGACTACCAATTGTGACTACTCACAAAATAATGACAAGTGTCCTTCTATCCTAGACATCTAGATTGATCAATATGAGGCATAGACCGTGTCATCCTCTAATCAATCTAAATCTTGAACTCCAAGTAGACTCACTCGATCAAATGAGCTCAACATCTAATGTTGACTCATTTGGGCATGGCCATGCACTTAGTGGTCTCACTCTATCAAGAATACCGATGTCGCTCCCGTCATATGGGAGGGATAGATTCCATCTACATCACTCACATCCCTCTACATAATTCGTTATATACCCAGTAATCGCCTTTATAGTCCACCCAGTTACGGGTGACATTTGACGAAACTAAAGTACATAACTCCTTATGTAGGGATCCATGGTGACTTCAGGTCTAAGGACTAATAGTCATACTAATAGCCACTTGAGAAAGTATATGACACTCATATAACGATCCATGATACTTTCTCATGGCGGGTCATTCAGTATACATTCTCTAATGCATATCCATGTGTCAGCTTGATATCTCTATATCCATGACTTGTGAGATCAAGTCATCGAGCTGACCTACATGCTAGTCTTATTGTATTAACATTGTCCCTGAATGCTAATACTCGACTAGGAATGATTTAGAGTAGTGTTCCCTATATCATCTCACTATCGATTCAACTAATCGATTGATATAGGTATGAACCTTCTACTCAAGGACGCTATTATACTTAGTCTATTTGGCACTAATATAAATAAGTATAATAACCAAACAAATGCCTTTATTAATATACAAGAATATGATATACATGAGTCCATACAATCATCAAATGATTGGCTCTAGGGCTCTAACTAACATTTACACCCTAGAAATCATATACTCCTAGTTTCAGCCAGAGAATCTCACAAGCACCCTAGGTTTAACTTGGTTGTATAAAAATACTTAGAATAGTGTAAGATGCATAGGATACTACTTGGACTTAAGAATGCTTATGTCTGTGCATTGACATAAGTCTGGGCAATAAATACCAATTTACATTAATCAAGTTAAGTTATCCTATCTTAGTCAAACCTAACTAGATCATTGACTTAACTTGACTAACCAAGTGAAAGTTGTTTCCCTCTAAGTAAACAGCTAGTAGCTAATGGTTAGACATTTGGCCAAGGAAATTAAATATTTAGTTTTAATTTTTTAATTACTCATGCTTGGACTTTAAGACTTTTGGAAATGAGAACTAACTTTTTCTTTAAAATTGACTTACTCTTTATGGTTCTTAGTGAAAGTGCCCTTAGCTAAAGTTTTCCAAGTTGATACTATTTAAACTAGAATTTTTCAAATTTAACTAAGTAAAATTAATTTTTGAATATCTAAAATTTTGTCTTTAAAGCTTTATCAAATATTTTTGTTCGCTATTTTTACACTATATTTTTTTTCTAAGTTACTTTTCAAAGTCAACAAAACTTTTCCCTAGCTAAAAACTTCTTTCCAAACTTAGTTTCTAAATTTTTTTTAAGGAAAAGGTTTTTTAAATCTAAGGACTTTCTCAAAAATCAGATTGTTTTTAAAGAACTAAGTTCCCTATTTAACTTTTGATAAAGGTTTTTCTATTCATTCACTTAGCTAAAAAGTCTATAAGAAAATTTAATCTAAAAGATAAGTTTTTATCAAAATATTTTAAGTATTTATTCAACCTTCTATTAAATTTTTTGTTAAGTTAGTTCTAGCTAAAAGTTTTTGTGTATTCTAATAAGCTAAGTTTTTTTTAAAATCTTTCTAAGGCTAAATTTTTAAAACTAAGTTTATGAAAGCTAAGTTTTTTCAAAACCTTCTGAAAAGCTAAGCCAAGTTTTAAAAGATAAAATATTTCTTAAAACCAATTATTGGCTATGTACTTTTAAAGCAAAATTCTTAAACTAAGGCCTATGATCAACTTCTCAACTTGTCTATTTTTATACCTTCCTTTTTACTATTTTTTGATATATGGCAAAGGGGGAGAGTATATGAAAATTCAAATATATAAAAAAAAGATGAGCTTTAATTAAGGGAGAGTTTTTCACTTAATCTTTAATTAAGGGGGAGCTTTGCATTTAAATTTTTGCTTGTACTATCATTCAGTTATACTTGCGTCTATATATGAAAATTCAAATAAAAGAGGAGCTTTAATTAAGGGGGGGTTTTTCACTTAAGATTTAATTGAGGGGGAGCTTTGCATTTAAATTTTTGCTTGTACTATCATTCAGTTATACTTGTATTGTTTTGAAATTCTTTACAGCATTATTTCTTTATTCTTTATGTTTTTTTACTTAACTTTGAATTTTTGTTGCCATAATCAAAAAGGGAAAGATTGTTGGTGCGAGAAGCATCTGACGATCAAGCCTGAATTTTGATAATGTCAAAGGATTCAAAATTAAGATTATTTGTGATCTAATGTGTTGAATGAGCTTGCAGGAAAAGTCCTAAGGTATCTTAGGCAAAAGTCTTAGCTGCGGTTAAGCAGGTAGGAAAATCCTAGGGGGTCGTAACCCTAGGCCCTAGGAGGTGGTAACCCTAGGCGGAAAGCCTTGGCGGGATGAGGTCTTCGAGAAAAAGTCCTAGAGTCGGATACTCTAGGTGGAAAGTCCTGGTGTCGCGAACTAGGTGGAAAGTCTGGACAGGTCGTGGAGCGGATGCCCAGCGGAAAGACTTGAAGACTCGGGTGCTGAGCAAAAGTCCAATCGATCTGTAGGATCGAACTGGAACAGGTATACTGTCCTGAGTGGAGTAGATGAGGATGTGTTCCCTGGAGAGGGAACAATAGGCGTCGGTTCGACCAAGGATTTCTGGTCGAAAATTTGAAGTCAGAACCGGACAGTCCGAAGATTGTCAAACACTTCTATTATCATATTTATTATGTGCTAACTTTATTTTGCAGGATATATTGTTGTTTTGTGGACTAATGTAGCTTGCAAGATGAAGAAAGAGCTCAAATCCCCGGATGAACAATGTCCGGGGCGCCTCCATGGAGCTTGGAGGTGCCTCGGAAGCTTTGGAAGAAGGAGCACGCGAAGTCAAGCTGGAGGTGCCCTCAAGGAGTGCTGAGGCACCTCGGATGGGCTTGAAGGCACCCTCTATGGCATTGGAGGTGCCTTCAAGAGGATGAGTGGCGACTTCTTCATCCCTTATCTTCGCTGCGGAATCGATGGAGTTGAGGGTGCCCTCAAGGAGGTTGAACGTGCCCTTAACGGGCTTTATATACCTGTCTCGACCAGCAGTTTGGACATATCACTTTCGGAGTATCTTTCAACTGTGTGTTGCTAACAAGACCCTGACGACTTGAAGCTGCAAATTTCAAATTCCTGTTGTCGGTATAATTTCAGTTTAGTTAAATTGTAATATTTTTCTTGTAATATTTGCGCGATTATAGTTGTTGCCCAAAGTGAACGCTCAACGAGTGTGGACCTTGGAGTAGGAGTCACCCTAGGCTCTGAACCAAGTAAATCTTGGCGTTTTCTCTATGTGTGTGTTATTTATTATTCCGCTGCATTTACTCCTAAGTTTTCCCAATACAAAAAGTGAAAGCCACAAGCACTATTCACACCCCCTCTAGCGCATCTCGATCCAATAATATTAGCAGATTGTCTGTACTTAAGAGGCTTATATCAGTGCATCAACACAAGTCTGAGAGTAAAATCCCAAACAGTACAGTGATCAGGTTTAGTAATCCATTTTTAGTTAAATACTAACAGGATGCATCTATTTACGACTAACCAGGTGATCACTGATATCTTCTGATAGTTAGTTAGTAACTAATGGTTAAATATTTAAGGATGATATTTCTAGATGAATAGTTTTAAATACATACTAGGTCCAGGGGGAAGGAAGGATTAAAATACAAAAAACACTTCTCAAACATTATTTTAAAAATATTCTTAAAATATTCACAAAACTATTTTTGCTTAATTGTTTTTAAATATTTTGCAAATTATGTTCAAAACTTACTTTCAAAACACTCTTATACTCTTCATATATCTATTTTGAAAAATGTTTTGAATAGTTTTTCTTAACCATATTTTAAAAAATTATTTTGTTTCCAAATTACTTTTATATATTTTAAAAATTAATTTAACAAGCTTTTTTTAAAAGTTTCTATTAAAAAATTACTTTCAAATTTTCTTTAGGGTTTAGCTTTCCTTGTAAAAATTCTGATACTCTTTTCAAAATTATATGTTTTAAAAAATTATATTGAAAACTATTTTAAACATACATTGAAAGATGTTTTTGAAAACACTTTGGAAATGTTTTGAAAACACTTACAAGAATTATCTTTTCAGTTTCCCAAACCTTTTAAAACTTTATTCAAAATACTCTTATTTCTAAATTATTTCACTTAATAAATTCCGTTAAACTACATTCAGAAATATTTTTTAGAAAGATGGTACTTTAGAAATAATGTTTTGCAAATTTAGTTTCTTTTAATGGTTTGTGTATGAAAAAGTAGAAAATTCTCTAACTCCTTCCTCTAATTATCTTGAAAGTCTTTTGTTACTTCCCCTGATTACTTTACTTAGCACATTTTCTCATCAGTTGACTCATTTATCTACTCATATTTCTTTATGAATGTTAAAGGGAGAGGGTTAGGGTTTACGTTAGATGGGTTTAAATTAGATAACCAAAGAAAATTAAATCAGAAGAACTTAACCCTAAAAATCATTAAGAGAACAAAACTGACTGTCTTATTTTAGACTTCTCTTAAAATCATGTTTTTTGGTTGTTTTTGCATATCTTTTTCCTAACTTAACCCAGGTTGTTATTGCACCAAAAAGGGAGAGATTGTTGGTGCAGATTGTACTAACGGTCTAACTCGGGTTTTGATGAATGATAAGGAAATTAGGTTAGGTTTGTTGTGATATAATTATGTTACCAAGTGTGTAAGAGTTGACGAGTCTGGAGGACCTAGCACCATGCTGAAATCCAGCTAGGTTTGTGGGACCGAATAGTTGGTGCAAAGTCTAGATAGGTTAATGAGCCAACCGAATATCTGGTGGGAAGTCCGATTGGGTTCATGGAACCTGACAAACAACAGAAGTCCAGTTGCGTCTCTGGATCAAACAACTGGCATGAAGATTTGGTGGGTCAATAGACTAGTCAACCAATAGAAAATTGGCAAGTAAAGGTAAGTCACTGGAGTAGAGTGACTAAGTGAGGATGCGTCCTGGTTAAGGGACAGTAGGTGTCGGTCCAGGTTAGGGTCATTTTGGATACCTAATCTAAGACCTCGACTAATTCTTGGTTCTAGGAGGACAAGAACTAATTACTACCTCTTATTATCACTGTGCTAACTTTGTTTTGCAAGTTAGATATTTTTTATTTTGGACTAACACAACTTACAGGGCAAAAGGAGCAAAAAGCATTCGGATGAACAATACCCGAAGGCGCCATCAAGCATTGGAAGGTGCCTTCACACTATTCATGGAAGCCGCCTTCAATGGCATGGAAGGCACCTTCCAATGGATAAACATTCGACATCATCACAGATAAGGGATAGCAAAGTTGGGATCAGATTTCTTGCATTGAAGGCCCCTTCAATGCTTATGGAATGCACCCTCCATGTCCTTTAAAAGGTAGTCTTGACCAAACTTCCAAATACAACTTCTATATGAGCTACTACGTGTCCATTTTATGTTCCAACTGTGCTGACTTCCTGCTACGACTCTATTCTAAAGTTGCTACACCCCACAACTACTCCGAGGATTTCCAATCATGGCTGACAGACTGACACCGACACATGAGCGCCCTCACTTCAATCTCTACGTGTCGGTAACAAAATTATTTCTTTATATTTAATTATTGAAAAGGGGAAGTGTAGTGAGTTACACTTCTCCTACCTTCTTTGTACTCGATCTTGTCTTCCGAAGACTTCGGGAGAGGTATTTTAGTGGATTGCCCATCTTGGAGTAGGAGTCGTCGAAGACTCTAAACCAAGTAAAACCACTTGTGTTCGTATTATGTCTGCTTGGTTTTCTTTCTCACTTTCTAACTTAGTATCCCGCTCTATTTTTAATTTGTTTTCAAAACTAAAAAGAACTATTTTGTAACAACCCAAATTTCCTCATTACGAGTTCTAATAGTGCTTATAAATATTTAGAAAATGCTTTAGAAATATTCTAGAGATTTTTAGAAATTTTTAGAGTATTTTTATGCAATTTTCGGACTTCGTTTGGTATTTTTGCCAAAAGAAACAAGTTAGAGGCAAAAAGGAGGTCGGGCCGAGGTTCGAACCCGAGACCTTTGGTTAAGCAAAGCCTTAAGTTGTTTCTGATGACCAGGAACCCAGCAGGGCCATGCTAATCAAGGAAAGAGCGTAAATAATTTAAGTAGTCGTTGATAATAGAAATATTTAGGTATTAAAAGGGATCAGTTAAGAGAAGAATTAGGGTTATATCCGTGACCTAAATTCTTCTCCCGACGGCACGCGCGTGACATCTCTGTTGGGCGAAAACCAAAGAGAAGCTAGGACTTCTCTTCGGCGACCAGTGTAGGGTGATCTCCGAGAGGTTTCTCCACCATCGCGACCACCTTGTCGAGGAGAACAAGTGGATGTGAAGAAGTTACCGAGAGCTTGAGTTTCTCCGAAGTCGAGAAGCGATTTCAGTTGTAAGTCCAAGAACAAAGGTAAGTGCTCTCACTTGCAGTAAGAGTAGTTCCGAGATTATTTTTTTTTCCTTGCTGTTGCAAAGGTTGTGGTAGCCGTGGAACCCTAGCATGCGTGTGTGATTGATTGCTTCAAGTGCTATAATCCGAACCCTAGTTTTCAGTTTGTGCTTATAGTTTTAGTATTTCAATTTAAATCTTGTTGTTTGACTCAAGCATGAGATTTTAGGCCTTTATGTGCAATTCGAAGTTTTGTGCTGTGAAAGGGCACGAGTAGCTTTCCTTTGAGTTTTCTGTGCAATCCGATTTTGTGCTGTGAAAGGGCACGAGTAGCTTTCTTTTGAGTTTTCTGTGCAATTCGGTTTTGTGCTATGTTTATGGGTTTTGTTTAAAATTCCAGCAAGCTTCACATAGGCTTTAATTCCAACAAGTTTCAATTTTGTTTTGTGCTGTAAAAGGGGCACGAACAGCCCCTTTAGAGCTTATAGTGTAGATTTTGTCGAGCTTATAGTGCAGATTTTGTTAAGTATTATAGTGCAGATTTTGTTAGGCTTACAGTGCAGATTTTGTTAAGTATCATGGTGCAGATTTTTGTTAAGTATCATAGTGCAGATTTTGTTAAGTATTAAAGTTTTAGAATTGTTTAAGCGTGGCAGTTTTAGAATTTGTTTAAGTATTGCATTTTCGTATGAGGCATTCTGTAATGCCCGAAAATTCTCAAAACTATTTTAGAAATATAGTATGATTTTTCTGGAATTTTTAGATATTTTTCCGGAATTTTAAGAATAGCGGAAGTAGCAAAAATAATTAGAACCGTAAAATAGCTTAGGCGGGAATTGAACCCGAGACCTATGGTTTACGGATAATTCTAGTAACCAATTGAACCCAGCAGGGCCGTGCTGAAAGGAAAGGGAAACATTTATATTTGAGTTTAAGTTGGGCCGAATACCGACTTAATATAAATAGGGAATTAATTAGGTGAAGGGTTATTTTTGGTTCGGCAACTTCTCCTCCATCACCCTAATTCCGCCGATCCCCTCTCCTCCTCCTTCTCTCGGCGCCAACCACAAGAGGGCTTAGGGTTCCTCTCCTAGGACTCCAAGGGCACTTTCCGGCGACGACTTCGACACAAGGACGCTCCCCTCCGCGAGAAGAACACGTAGACGCGAGAGGATCGTCGAGAAGATCGCCCCCACCGGAAAACTAGTGACTAGAATCGTAAGAAATTACGAATAGGAGGTAAGAAACCCCTCACCTGCAGTATAAGTAGCTTTCGTTTGATTGCATGCCTTTAGTTTAGCTATATGCAGATTTTTCGGCACTTAGGGTGTGTTTAAACCCTCCTCGCAGATTAGGGATCTAGTTGAGCACCTCTAGATGGGCCAGACACGTTGTTCTCCTTCAGTTGGAGGCTCTAGACGTTGTCGGGTGCCTAGAGGTGGTCTCCCTATTAGAGGGGAGCGTTGGAGCACACCAAGTGTTCGACAAAATGATTAGTGTAGCTAAATACTACCTCAGGTATTTTTAACAGCTCAGTTAAATGCATTAGTAGCATTTAAATCAGTATATTAGTCTAGTTTCAGCTTACATGGGACTACGGTCCAATGGGAGGGCTCTCACAGTCGCCTCTAGGTTTAGATAACCTAGCTCTAGGTTCAGATAACCTAGAAACAGCAAAATAAGAAATTAGTAGCTATATTCAGTATTTTATTTTCAGTGGCACTGTACTGGATTAGATATCCATTGGGCTGGGCTCCCATAGTCGGTCCCTAGGTTTAGATAACCTAGTAAACCCTACTAAATGCTGGACTTGCAAACCCGGGTCTAGTTAGGGATGCGCGCACAGCAAGTACAGTTGCCGGGCCCATTAGCAACATGATTATGTATTTTCACTTATTATGATAATAGCTTTCAAACTCATAATCTAGTTATGTGATTATAGTTTAAGATCAGCACTAGCTCAGTTTTAGTTTCAGTTTAGTTCTCCTAGTTAATACCATGAAATAGCTCCATGCTTAGATTTTATTATGCATGCCATGTTTCAGTGTTTGTGCCATGTAACTTCAGTATGCCATGCTTTAACAAATCCAGTGAATGTTTTTAAATAGCATTCTTTAAAAACATGATTCCATCGTTGCATGTTTTTGTGAGATAGATAGTTTCTTACTAAGCTTAAAGCTTACTGATACTTTTTCCTTATACTGCAGATAAAGGTAAAGGGAAAATGGATTAGCAGAGGAAGCTGGAGTTCAATGCAGAGATGGTGTGTGTGGAAGGAACTTGGAATAAAAGATCCTCAGGGGTTTTAGCAAGCTTAAATAGTTAAATTCTTAGTATTTCTTCTTTCATGCATTTTTAGACCTTAGAATGTTTAAACCATGGGAGATTTATTTAGTTTGTCAGTAATTATGTTAGAATGCTGGTTAATAGTTGCTAGAATATATTCCAATTGATTTTAGAATTGTTGTGTGAGGTTTTGGCACGCCAGAGTGCTGAAATTAGGGGCTCTGATTCGAAATCAGAGACCCAGATCGGTCTACAGACCGATCGGAAGTGGGGTGAGCCACTGGATCGGTCAACTGACCGATCAGTGTGCGAACAGAGAGTTTATGGATCGGTCAGCCGACCGATCCATGTGCGAACAAAGAGCACAGACGCTCACTGATCAGTCAGCCGACCGATCAGTGAGCCACTGGATCGGTCTACCGACCGATCAGTGTGCTCCTGGATCGGTCGGTAGACCGATCCAGCCACATACAGAAGGATCTAGCCATATACAGAAGGATCCAGCTGCATACAGAGCTTGTGGATCGGTCAGCCGACCGATCCAGGGTTTCTCTCCGTGCCAGTATCAAGCTGGATCATCACTGGATCGATCCGACAGCCTAATCGATTCATGGATCGATTGAAATGCCTGATTACAGCTAGCAGGACATCCGTAAGGCATAGAATGTCTCCCCTAGCATGTGTACGACTCATAGGTACACCTAGAATATTAAGTTCAGTTTACAGTAATTAGTTTAGTAAAAATTTTAATCAATCCAGATTTTCCGCAATAGTAATTTAGCACAGCATTACGTAACGATCGGCCTCGCAACCTAGTTAGTAGGAGGCGGGTCGTTACACAGTCTTTTATTATAAGTATTAACAAGTAATAAGTATTTTATTTGAGAAGGCTAGTACCCGACTTCCGAGGTTGTCGTTAAACAAATCCAAGTGACCGGTTCCGAGGTCTCGGCCCTGGTAAGACCAAGGTCTTTACCCTTGTAGGACTGGTGGCTCGCTACCTCAGTTTCTATTAGGGAGCGCGTAAATGGTACTAAGCCTGGGCCCAAGAGATTATTATTTTGAAGTATAAAAGTATAAGTTTTGAACAAGTGAAATCGGCTTCACATAAGTTTAAAGATCAGCAAGTTTAGTTTTCTTTTATGCTAGCATGTTGTTAAGATTTTTCTTACTGTTATTTGCTATTAGTTGAGCAGCTTTACATGTTTAACATTTCAGTATGTTTGATTCCTTTGATATAAGATGTGCATGAGTAGTATTTCTTTTAAAGTATTCAGTTCTTAGATTTCTTCCTGTTCACATGCATATCCGAGTTTTGTGAGTTAGATAGCGCTTACTAAGCATTCGCTTATAGTTGCATTTCCTCTTACTGTAGATAAAGGAAAAGGAAAGCTATAGTGAAGGAAGGCGGCAAGGAGGTGTGGATGGATGTGTGATGTCTGGACTATGGAAGCCTTGGGATTTTCTTAAAGCATTTATTAAAATTTTGTATTTAGATTGTTAGTGAAATTTAGGTGGATTATGTCCTTTTTGCATTGTTAGAACTATTCTTTCATGTTGATGGTTTATTAATAGAATGTTTTATGAATTTAGAATTTTTCCACTTAAATTGCTATGCACATTAGTTCCATTATTTGAGTTGTATTATTGATGCATGCATGTTCAGATTGATATATAGTTTTAGTTGAGAACAAATGCTTGAGTAGAATGTATAGATGAATTATTTATATTTTCAGCTGTTACTTATTGCATGTTTCGAGTTTCTGAGAGTTTTAAGTATTACTATCTCCATGTGTTACAACACTAGTTAAGTAAAGTTAATAATCCAGTAGCGTCCCACCCTCACAGACTAGTAGGGAGGAGGGTGGGGTGTTACATATTTTTTAAAATCATGTGATTCACCCCCCCCCCCCTTCTCACGTGAGTCTCGATCCAACAAAATTAAACAAATTTGGTTTAAAATTAAATCATAGAGGGTTCAATTTATCTTCAAAAGATATAGTCCATCCATGCCTCCTTTGTGACAAATATCTTTTTAGATTTTCCCTTTGTCTGTTCAACCAGACTTTGTCTCCCTCAATTTGAGAATCAAATTTTCAAACTTGTTTTAAGTCTTTTGGATAAACTCATAGTGTGTAACCTAATAGGTTCTAGGTTAAGTTGTTCATTTGTAATTAACCATTAATTATGAATAGATCATGAGTGCAGCCTAGTAGTATATCATGATCCCCAATTGATCGAAAAATCAATAATTAATTTCAAAACTTTTCAGCAGCTACAGTGAGGCATGCCTCATTCTTTTCACTCATCTTATACCTAGTTGATTTAGGACATAATCTATGTGGAAATCCCCACTATGTCGACTACATTATACATGTTTTGCATCCTCATTCTATATATCTTGTCAATCTGCAAGTGCACGAAATGTTGTCAAGTAATAAAATATTGATCCCACAGAGATTATAGATAAAACACTAGAGACTTTGCAAAGTGAATTATCTAGATGATTGAATTGTTTGAATTCTTGAGAACTTGAGGTTAAGAAGAGATAGAGAGAAAGAAAACAGAGGAGAGCAAGGGATCAAATGAGTCGGGAAGATTAGTTGGGAAAACAATTTTAGGATTGTAGTTTCATCATAATGATAGTTGATGTATTATGAATTGTTCATTTCCTATCCTCTATGTTTATGCTCTTATAGGAATCGTCGCTAAATTCCAATATAACTCTGTGTCAGTTATGTAACGACCCAATTTTCCCTATTTCAAGTTCCAAAAGTCCTTATTAATATTTAAAAATGCTATATAAATATTCTAGAGATTTTTAGAAATTTTTAGAGTATTTCTATGCAATTTTTGGAGATCATTTGGTATTTTTACTAAACGAAAGAAGTTTCGACAAAAAATGTCCAAGTTGAGATTCGATCCCGAGACCTCCGGCAGAACCCAACCTTGGTCGAATCCAGCTAGCCAACTATTCTGCAAACGTTTTGTGAATGAATATGGAACGAAATGTATTTAAGCAGTAAGAAAATCGAGAATATATTGGAATAAAAAGGCTCGGCTGAGGATTCGAACCCACGAGCCAAGCTTTAACTGAATGCAGCCAACCAAGTGTTCCACGGGAGTTTTGTTAATCAAGTAGGGAACAAAATATATATAAACTATAGTTGGAACCCAAAATAACCCTAAGTATAAAGATTTGATTTCTTTTCCGGAACCTCTAAATCCCGTTTTCCCTTTCTTTCTCACGATGACGCCTTCTCATCTCGGACGAAATCGCAGCAGCAAGCAAAGGTTTCTTCGGCGCCGGCGAAAGGCTTTTTCCGGTCGATCTTCACCCGTGCGTGACCACCTCGACAGGAGGAGCTTGGAAACACAAAGAAGCCGCCGAAATTTGAAGCTTCTCCGAACCCTAGAGCTTTCCCTTCGGTTGTAAGTCTAAGAAAGCATTGTAAGTACTACTCACCTGTGGTAGGAGTTGCTCCGAATTTAGGGTTTTCGTTTCCTTTGTTTCGGATTCTTGTCTCGTTGCTTTGGAACATGCAGTACAGAAATTTGAGATTTCCAAGAGTTTTTGAATCTTTCCTTTGTTTTTGGAAGGCTGTATAAAATCAGATTGTTGCTTAGGGTTTGCTGCCGTGAGTTTCATTAAGGATAAAAGAGGGGAATTTGCTTAGGTTTTGATATTGGGTTTGATATGTAGTTGTCTTCTACCATTAGATTCCTTATCCATGTGGTTTGATATTACCGTGTAGATTATAGCATTTTCTGCCATAGGTTTTTCTGTTAAACCTGAAAAGAAGAGCCCTATATTTAGACTTTCCGTATGGACCTTAATGTAGTTTTTAGCATGTAGTGTCATTTTTGGTGGATTACTGCCGAAGTGTTATGATTCTGTTTCCTTACCGTAGCACCGTACAGAGGGATGCTTGGGTTCGGTTATGCTTTGCATTGGACAAGAACAACCCTATAGTTAGCATTGCTACTCAATTCCTCTCTTTGCTGTTCCAATGAGCATGAATTGCCTATTAGTGATGTTAGATTCTTTATGCTGGAAAGTTCCATGATGAAACGGTAGTTTCAGTTTGTAGTTAGATTTCAGCAAGTTAGCTAATTTAGTTAGAGTTCAGCAAGTTAGCAAATTTGAATTATAGTTTTCTTTACTATGAAATGGGAACGAACAGCCCTCCTTGATCTTACTGTTTGGACTTTCCTATGCTAACTCAATAAGCCTGATCAGTCCTAATTTTCCAGCATTTCAATTCTGAGTTCCTTGTTTTCCTTGGTTAGCATGAACAACCTCGTTATAAGGATTCAGAGTTAGCTTATTTTGCTACCTTATCTAGCATTCCAGTGTTTGGTTTCTTTGCATTTCAGTTGCTTAGTTTCCTTTGCATTTCAACATGCAATTTAGTTTCAGAATTTCACAACTTTGTTTTAAGCAGGAAAGTTTCTTAAATAAGCATGAGTAGTTCCTTATCCAAGAACAGCCCTTTATTTAGTTAGAATGGGTTTAGCATTTTCCTTGCTACTCAAAAAGGCAAGAACATCCTTTATTTAAAGCATGTAGTGTTAGTTTCTTGGTTTTCTTGAACATGAACAGCTATTAAGCTTATCTTGTAGTTTGATTGGCTTTGCTTTATTTTATAGCATGCTCGGTTAGTTGCAATTCTCTACTTGTTAGATATACTTACAGTGTTCTAGTAAGCTCTATTAAGGGATCATGAGAAGTTATGAGTAGAGAAAAAGACCTAGGTCTAGTTAGAAAAGATAACAAGTAATTTAAAGTAAGAGGCTAGTACCCGACTTCCGAGGTTGTCGTTAAATAAACTCAGGTGACCAATTCCGAGGTCTTGGCCCTGGTAAGACCGAGGTCTTTACCCTCATAGGACTGGAGGCTCGCTACCTCAGTCTCTATTAGAGAGCGCGCATTTGGTACTAAGCCTGGGCCAAAAGAAAGAGAAGAAGAAAGTTAAATATTAATTTCAAGTATAAGGCTATAAGTAAATGAAACAAGTATCACCTATGTTTAGAACTAGCAAAATTTAGCTCTTATAATTCTATGCATACAGTATTGGTTTTATTTGCTTTCCTTATGAGTTTATTGAGCATGATTAGCTTTATTTCCAGCATACAGATTTATTCTTGTATATCATGAGTATGCAGATTATTTAGTGCTTTGCTATTAGATGAGCATGTGTAGCTTTTCTTTTTAGCATTTCAGTTTTAGCATACTTTGTATTTTATGCTCTTTCGAGTTTTTGTGAGATAGTTTAGTACTTACTAAGCATTTCACTTATAGATTTATTTTCCTCCTACCGCAGATAAATGAAAAGCTAAAGTATAAAAGAGGAAGGCGACAAGGAGGATGCGTGATGGATGGTGTGTGATGTTGAATATGGAAGTCTCGGGACTTGGCTAAGAAGTTATTTAGAGTCCTTCTTTAATGTTATTACAGAAGTTGAGATTGTTAAAGAGTTGTTTCTTTTTCTATGTTGCTAATTGAGTCTATTCCGCATTATTAGTTGGTTGTTTCCCACTGTTGGAGCTTTATTCATTTGCTATTGCTAGAATAGTTATTTTTAAGTTGTTGTGTCTTATTACTGCGTGGTTGTAAAATATATATACCAGCCACATGTGGCTGATGGTTTATTTTGCATGTATTGATGATTATTGTCACCGGTATAGGGGAGACTCTGCCGAAATTTTTCGGTAGGAACTTCGCTGGAGTTGTGATAAATTTAAGTGTTGCTAATAATAGCATAAGTAACACTGGTAAGTAGAGTAATAGATAAGTAATGGTCGCCCCTAGACAGTAGTTGTATAGATAAGAAGGGTGGGCATTACAGTTGGTATCAGAGCAGTTCCCATTCTCCAGCATCACACACACATCAGCATCAACCTTGCCGTCTTCAAGTAAGAAAGTATTTAAGTTTTTCCTTTTATGCTTTCTTTATTATTTGCAGTAGAGAGTAATTGCTTATATGCGCTTTAGTAAGATAGAAGTTTTGTTTCTCTTGTATTCATATACATACGTATGTTTAGAAAGGATAGAGAAGATATCAAGCCTTTTTCTTTACATAATTAGATGGCAATAAGAGGGCGTCCCCGTACCACTCGTACTGAGAACCAAGCTCAGGAGAACGAGGAGCCCAGAATAACCGAGACCAAGTTTTTTTGAAGTAGTTGCTCAACTCCAGAGACAAGTAGCAGAGCAACAACAAGTGATTGCCAATCTGATGGCCAATCAGCAGCCAGTTCCTCCCACCCCTCCAACCATAAATGTGGGGACTCCATTGGTGACTGAGGACCCACCAGTTACTCAGGAAGTCGCCACAGCACCTCAAAGGCAAGAAGCATACCTCATCCATTTGCTGAAGCTGAAGCCAGAAAGTTTCTCAGGCACGATTGAGCCCTGGGATGCTCAAGCTTGGTTCAAGACACTGGAGGGCATCATGGAGCTCCTTGACTGGCCAGAAGTCGAGAAGGTCAAGTGTGCCTCTTTCTGCCTATTAGGAAATGCTCGTATGTGGTGGGAGAGAGAGAGTTAAGAGCAAGAGAGTAGTCAATCAGATGAACTAGACTGACTCCGAGACAGAGTTTCACGAAGAATTCTTCCGCCAACGGATCACCAATAAGCATTATGAAGAGTTTATAGAATTCAAAAGGTGAACCATCCTTTGAGTTCATGGGAGTACCAAAGAGGAAGACCCAGAAATTCCTCTCCTCCCTAATAGCTCACCAGATGTTAGCTAAAGGATGTACTGGTTTTCTTGGGTACATTATGAATTCAAAAGAACAAGAAAGACCTAAGCAGGAGGATGTTTGGGTAGTCTGTGAGTATCCATAGGTATTCCCAGAAGAGCTACTTGGACTACCTCCCAACAGAGAAGTGGAGTTTGAAATTGAGTTAGTTCCTGGTACCGGTCCAATTTCAAA
Source organism: Zingiber officinale (assembly GCF_018446385.1). NCBI lineage: Eukaryota > Viridiplantae > Streptophyta > Magnoliopsida > Zingiberales > Zingiberaceae > Zingiber > Zingiber officinale. The sequence goes on from NC_055989.1 coordinate 36,707,666, forward strand.
AGCTCCGTACCGAATTTCTCCAACAAAGCTAAAAGAGATACAAGAACAACTCCAGGAGCTACTTGACAAGGGTTCATCCGCCCTAGTCATTCACCATGGGGAGCTTCAGTGTTGTTCGTTAAGAAGAAGGACGGATCTATGCGGATGTGCATAGATTATTGAGCTCTGAACCAAGTGACAATCAAGAACAAGTACCCTCTTCCCAGAATCGATGATTTATTTGATCAGTTAAGATGGGCAACCGTGTTCTCTAAGATAGACCTGCACTCTGGGTACCATTAGTTGGAAGTGAAAGAAAGTGATATATCCAGAACAACTTTCAGGACTAGATACGGACACTACGAGTTTATAGTCATGCCTTTTGGTGTGACTAATGCACCAGTGGTTTTCATGGACTTGATGAACAGGGTGTTCAGAGAATACCTTGACAAATTTATCATCGTGTTCATCAACGACATTCTAGTCTATTCGAGAACCCCAGAGGAGCATGACACGCAATTGAGAATAGTTCTGTAGACCCTTCAGCAAAAGCAGCTTTATGCTAAATTCTCAAAGTGCGAGTTCTGGTTAAATCAGGTGGTGTTTCTAGGTCACATTATTTCTAGAGAAGTCATCCAAGTGGATCCATCCAAAATAGAAGCAGTTAACAACTGGAGTAGACCCAAGAATGCCAGGGAAATCAGGAGCTTCCTTGGTTTAGCTGGGTACTACAGAAAATTTGTGGAGAACTTTTCCAAGATAGCCTCTCCACTAACAGCCTTGACCAGAAAGAACACAAAGTTTTAGTGGTCAGACAAATGTGAGCAGAGTTTCCAAGAGCTGAAGAAGAGACTGACCAGTGCTCCCATTCTGACAGTTCCAGAAAGTGACAAGAGTTTTGACATCTACAGTGATGCCTCCAAGATGGGTCTAGGAGCTGTTCTCATGCAAGAAGGAAAAGTTATAGCTTATGCTTCAAGACAACTCAAAGACTATGAGAAGAACTACCCCACTCATGATCTTGAGCTGGCAGTTGTCGTCTTTGCACTGAAACATTGGCGACACTATTTGTATGGAGTCCAGTGCAGAATCTTCACAGATCATCAGAGTTTAAAGTATTTATTCACCCAGAAAGATTTAAACATGAGACAGCGCAGGTGGCTGGAGTTGGTCAAAGACTATGACTGTGAAATCCAATACCACCCAGGCAAAGCTAACAAAGTGGCAGATGCACTAAGCAGAAAATCTAGTGTATCCCTAATGTCTTTGTCATCATTAGCCCTGTCACTGCAGAAGGAGTTGTCATATTTCGGACTTGAAATTATTTATGGGCAAATTTCTGCATTGACCTTAGAGTCTACCTTGCTTGAGAATATACAGAGAAAGCAGAGTGAAGATCCAGACATCCAAAAGATCAAGCAAGGGATACAAAAAGAAGATACAGAGTTTTGAGTATCAGACAGCGGAGTTCTTTATAAGGGGAATCGTCTTTATGTTCCCAATGATGAGGAATTGAGAAAGAAAATTCTAGAAGATGCTCATAGTACACCTTACTCCATGCATCCTGGTTCCACTAAGATGTACCAAGACATGAAACAGAGGTTCTGGTGGTCTGAACTCAAAAGAGATGTTGCAAAATATGTCAGTACCTGCCTGACATATCAGAGGGTCAAAGCAGAGCACCAGAGACCAGGAGGAGTCCTACAACCTCTCCCAATACCAGAATGGAAGTGGGAAGACATATCCATGGATTTTATAACAGGTCTTCCAAGAACCACGAATGGATATGATGCGATATGGGTAATAGTGGACTGATTGACCAAGTCTGCTCATTTTCTAGCCATCAAGGTGTCCCACTCCATAGAGCAGTTGGCACAGCTATATGTTATGGAGGTGATCAGACTTCACGGAGTTCCTAAATCTATTGTTTCTGATAGATATGGGCGCTTCACCTCTCACTTGTGGGAGTGTGTTCAGAATGTACTAGGCACCAAACTCAAGTTCAGCACAACCTTCTATCCTCAGACTGATGGATAGAGAGAGCGAGTAAATCAGATTCTGGAAGATATGCTCAGAGCTTGTGCACTAGATTTTAAGGGAAGTTGGTGCAAGTATCTGTGCTTAGCTGAATTTGCCTATAACAACAGCTATCAGGCCACCATCAAGATGGAACCGTATGAGGCGTTGTATGGTAGGAAGTGCAGATCACCTATTTACTGGCAAGAAGCAGGTGAAAGAAGAGAAATGGAAGTAGAGCTGGGCATTCAGACAGAGCTGATAGATAAGACTACTCAGGCTATCCAGAAGATCAAACAGAGAATCGAGACTGCCCAGAGTTGACAGAAGAGTTATGCTGACACACGCCGTAGGCCACTTGAATTCCAAGTAGGGGATTCAGTTTTCTCAAGGTTTCTCCTATGAAGGGAGTGATGAGTTTTGGCAAGAAGGGCAAATTAAGTCCTCGCTATGTAGGACCTTACTTGATCATAGAGAGGATTGGGAAAGTAGCTTACAAGCTGGACTTACCACAAGACATGTCAGCAATACATAATGTATTTCATGTCTCCATGCTAAAGAAGTGTCTCCATGACCCTAGCCAAGTGATTGAGCCTTAGTCAGTGCAGATTCAGGGGGATCTTAGCTATGAGAGCAGACCTACACAGATAGTGGACAGAGAAGTTAAGAGACTAAGGAATAAAGAAGTACCACTAGTGAAGGTCATCTGGCAGAATCAGAAGCACGAGAAGGTCACTTGGGAACGTGAGGACAGTATGAGACAGAAATATCCAGAACTATTCTAAGTTCGAGGACGAACTTTTTATAAGGTATGGGGGATTGTAACGACCCAATTTTCCCTATTTCAAGTTCTAAAAGTCCTTATTAATATTTAAAAATGCTATAGAAATATTCTAGAAATTTTTAGAAATTTTTAGAGTATTTCTATGCAATTTTTGGAGATCGTTTAGTATTTTTACTAAACGAAAGAAGTTTTGACAAAAAATGTCCAAGTCGAGATTCGAACCCGAGACCTCCGGCCGAACCCAACCTTGGTCTAATCCAGCTAGCCAACTATTCTACAAACGTTTTGTGAATGAATATGGAACGAAATGTATTTAAGGAGTAAGAAAATCGAGAATATATTGGAATAAAAAGGCTCAGCTGAGGATTCGAACCCACGAGCCAAGCTTTAACCAAATGCAGCCAACCAAGCGTTCCACGGGAGTTTTGTTAATCAAGTAGGGAACAAAATATATATAAACTATAGTTGGAACCGAAAATAACCCTAAGTATAATGATTTGATTTCTTTTCTCGAACCCCTAAATCCCGTTTTCCCTTTCTTTCTCCCGACAGTGCCTTCTCGTCTCGGACGAAATCACAGCAGCAAGCAAAGGTTTCTCTGGCGCAGGCGAAAGGCTTTTTCTGGTCGGTCTTCACCCGTGCGTGACCACCTCGATGAGAGGAGCTCGGAAACACAAAGAAGCCGCCGAGTTTTGAAGCTTCTCTGAACCCTAGAGCTTTCCCTTCGGTTGTAAGTCCAAGAAAGCATTGTAAGTACTACTCACTTGTGGTAGGAGTTGCTCCGAATTTAGGGTTTTCATTTCCTTTGTTTCGGATTCTTGTCTCGTTTCTTTGGAACATGCTGTACAGAAATTCGAGATTTCTAAGAGTTTTTGAATCTTTCCTTTATTTTTGGAAGGCTATATAGAATCAGATTGTTGCTTAGGGTTTGCTGCCGTGAGTTTCATTAAGGATACAAGAGGGGAATTTGCATAGGTTTTGATATTGGGTTTGATATGTAGTTGTCTTCTACCATTAGATTCCTTATCCATGTGGTTTGATATTACCGTGTAGATTATAGCATTTTCTACCATAGGTTTTTCTGTTAAACCTGAAAAGAAGAGCCCTATATTTAGCCTTTCCGTATGGACCTTAATGTAGTTTTTAGCATGTAGTGTCATTTTTGGTGGATTACTGTCGAAGTGTTATGCTTCTGTTTCCTTACCGTAGCACCGCACAGAGGGATGCTTGGGTTCGGTTATGCTTTGCATTGGACAAGAACAACCCTATAGTTAGCATTGCTACTCAATTCCTCTCTTTGCTGTTCCAATGAGCATGAATTGCCTATTAGTGATGTTATATTCTTTATGCTGGAAAGTTCCATGATGAAACGGTAGTTTTAGTTTGTAGTTAGATTTCAGCAAGTTAGCTAATTTAGTTAGAGTTCAGCAAGTTAGCAAATTTCAATTATAATTTTCTTTACTATGAAATGGGCACGAACAGCCCTCCTTGAGCATACTGTTTGGACTTTCCTGTGCTAACTCAATAAGCTCGATCAGTCCTAATTTTCCAGCATTTTAGTTCTGAGTTCCTTGTTTTCCTTGGTTAGCATGAACAACCTCGTTATAAGGATTCGGAGTTAGCTTATTTTGCTACCTTATCTAGCATTTCAGTGTTTGGTTTCTTTGCATTTCAGTTGCTTAGTTTCCTTTGCATTTCAACATGCAATTCAGTTTCAGAATTTCACAGCTTTGTTTTAAGCAGGAAAGTTTCTTAAATAAGCATGAGTAGTTTCTTATCCAAGAACAACCCTTTATTTAGTTAGAATGGGTTTAGCATTTTCCTTGCTACTCAAAAAGGTAAGAACAACCTTTATTTAAAGCATGTAGTGTTAGTTTCTTGGTTTTCTTGAACATAAACAGCTATTAAGCTTATCTTGTAGTTTGATTGGCTTTGCTTTATTTTATAGCATGCTCAGTTAGTTGCAATTCTCTACATGTTAGATATACTTACAGTGTTCTAGTAAGCTCTATTAAGGGATTATGAGAAGTTATGAGTAGAGAAAAAGACCAAGGTCTGATTAGAAAAGATAACAAGTAATTTAAAGTAAGAGGCTAGTATCCGACTTTCGAGGTTGTCGTTAAACAAACCCAGGTGACCAATTCCGAGGTATTGGCCCTGGTAAGACAGAGGTCTTTACCCTCATAGGACTGGAGGCTCGCTACCTCAGTCTCTATTAGAGAGCGCGCATTTGGTACTAAGCCTGAGTCCAAAGAAAGAGAAGAAGAAAGTTAAATATTAATTTCAAGTATAAGGCTATAAGTAAATGAAACAAGTGTCATCTATGTTTAGAACTAGCAAAATTTAGCTCTTATAATTCTAAGCATACAGTATTGGTTTTCATTTGCTTTCCTTATGCGTTTATTGAGCATGATTAGCTTTATTTCCAGCATGCAGATTTATTCTTGTATATCATGAGTATGCAGATTATTTAGTGCTTTGCTATTAGATAAGCATGTGTAGCTTTTCTTTTTAGCATTTTAGTTTTAGCATCCATTGTATCTTATGCACTTTCGAGTTTTTGTGAGATAGTTTAGTACTTACTAAGCATTTCGCTTATAGATTTATTTTCCTCCTACCGCAGATAAATGAAAAGCTAAAGTATAAAAGAGGAAGGCGACAAGGAGGATGCGTGATGGATGGTGTGTGATGTTGAACTATGGAAGCATCGGGACTTGGCTAAGAAGTTGTTTAGAGTCCTTCTTTAATGTTATTAGAGAAGTTGAGATTGTTAAAGAGTTGTTTCTTTTTCTATGTTGCTAATTGAGTCTATTCCGCATTGTTAGTTGGTTGTTTCCCACTGTTGGAGCTTTATTCAATTGCTATTGCTAGAATTGTTATTTTTAAGTTGTTGTGTCTTATTACTGCGTGGTTGTGAAATATATATACCAGCCGCATGTGGCTGATGGTTTATTTTGCATGTATTGATGTTTATTGTCACCGGTACAGGGGAGACTCTGCTAAAATTTTTTGATTGGAACTTCGCTGGGGCTGTGATAAATTTAAGTGTTGCTAATAATAGCATAAGTAACTCTGGTAAGTAGAGTAATAGATAAGTAACAGTCGCCCTTAGAGTGTAGTAGTATAGATAAGAAGGGTGGGCGTTACAAGTTACGTCTGAGTATTCACACCATTGAATTCCAATGTCACTAAGTAGAAGAGGTAACATAAAAAAGTCTGATTAAAGGGATACCCCCTATCACATAAGGTCTCATTGGTCATACAGTCTAGATTACATAGATCACCTCCTAACATTGAATTAATGCAAACCCATTAATCTCTAATTAGATAATTCTTTATAGAGAATTGATCTCCATTTGAAGGTAATGCTTTAGAAGGTCTGATTAAAGGGATATCCTATCACTAAGGGCCCCCAAATCATGTGATCTAGAGAATTTCCTCTATGTGGAGAACAATCTTTATATTTATTCAACTAAACAATATATATGCAATCAATCATCACACACACATTCAATCAATGAACTAGGAAATTGACAAATCTATAGAGTTTAATCAACATCACATTACAATTACTCCCTACATTTTAGAATTCATAAATCTACTCCACAAACAAATAAATAGGATCTGAAGGCATGAATGAAAACAAGCTATAACTCAAATCCATAAGAAAGGAGAAGAAAGCTTAGCCGGGTGGAGTTCAGAGACATCAAGAACCAAATGCTTGCTTTAGAGACAGATGGATAATGGATTTAGCCTCGTATCACCGGAATATTCTCTAGATCTAATCTCTTGTGTCTCACTTAAGGAAAAATCGTCCTCCGCTTCAAAAGGGGAGAAAGTTCCTTTTTATAGACAGAGGCATGCCCCCTTCCAATCTTCCACATAGTTGTGCCTCAAGGCACAACCTAGCCATGTGAGGCACCGGCCTAAAGTGGCACGACCTGCCCATGAGATTCCTTGGAATGTGAGGCATAATCGTGCCTCTAGGGCGTGACCTACCCATGTGAAGTACTGGGGTGAGGTAAGAGCTATGTCAAAAGACACAACCCTAGAGTTTAGCCTTGCTAGAGTGAGATAAGGTTATGCCTAGCAGCACGACAGTGGCGTGTGAAGCTTTGGAAATGTTTTGGTGTTGGTCTTGGGAGACATGGTCATGTCTTATAAGACCATCCATTCGAGCATGCTTGTTTCTTGTTACGATATTGAATATGTCATTAGATATGTATAATGTGTTGGGATATGCCTAATAGGGTGTGTGTAACATAAGTAGTGGAAGACTTAACAATAAATAAATTAATTTATTACATCACATACATATAAGATACAATCGCAGGGACAAGATCATAAGATAAAATGAAATAGAATAACAATTATTCAAGATATTCTTTTCAGATGACTCATCTTGCCAGAAGAGGCATCAACCCTTTTGTGGTTATAAAACTCTACTATCTTAGATATTCAAGATAGCTCCAAGAAAACAAGCTTTGCCTTTGGAAGGTACTAGCCACCAGTAAAGGAGAAGGATCAATAAAAGGAAGAAGAAGCAAAAGGAAGATCTTCTTCCTTTGAGCGACTCATAGCAACTATGGGAGAACCTCTTGTTGTGGTCGATGACAAGATAGAGGGAGAGGAAGAGAGAGATATAGGGTTTAGGTTTCCAAAATCTAATCAGGCCAATAAGGAATTGCGTATTAATTCTCTCTTATCTATATGAATATATAGTCCTATTTAATGAGTTAGATTACAAATCTCAAAACCAACTCATTATGTCTTAACTAAAAAGTAGCTCATTATCCCCTTGGTTTGGTTCACAACTAAATCAAGTTGGTTCATGGCTAAACTAAATTGGTTCATGACTAAACCTAATAGGGTCCAACTCTTTCATAAGAGATGTGGCCCATCTACACTTCCATTAAAACAAATATTTCCATATTTATCTTATGTATGGTCCAACCAAATATCTATCTCTTGATCTGAGAGTCTTATTCTTTAACTTATTTTATGTCTTTTAGAGACTCATACTGCATGTGACCCAATAGGTTCTTGGTTTATCTTGGAAGACCATAATTAACTACTTAATTATGGAACGATCATGAGTGGTACCTAGTAGTACATCATGATCCTCAATTAACCAAAAAATCACAATTGATCTCAGAACTAATTCTGAACCCTTCAGCAGTTACAGTTAGTCATGCCTCATTCCTTTCACTCTTCTTATACCCAATTGGTTCAGGACATGGTCAATGTGTTTGCCCCCACTATGTTGACTATGTCACACCTAGTCCAAGTAATACTTTCTCATTTTATGAATTCAAATTACTCATACATGTGTACAAGAGTCTCATACTCTTAACATGTGATGCTTTGGTCAAAGACTTTGAGTAATAATCCTAACGAGTGATCAAAGGGTATACGTTATTAGTGCAGAAAGCATTAGATGATCGAAGGGTATAAGTTTTGTTATGGAAAAGAGTTGAAAGTTAAGCTATCTTGTGATCTAACAAGTGTGACTAATTGTGCAGGAAAGTCCTAGTTGAGATTAGGCAGGTAGAAAGACCTAGCTACGGTACGAAGTCCTGGTCTAAGGGAGCGGAAAACATCTTAGTGGATCGAGGACTTTAGGAAAAATCCTAGAGTTGAGGACTCAAAGTGAAAATCCTAGGGGTCATGGGCACCAGGTGGAAGACTGGATGGGTCGTGGATCGGATGTTTAGTATGAAATTCTAAAATCTTGGACGCTGAGCAAAAGTCCATACAGTCTGGAGGACCGGTCTAGCAAAAGGCAATTTATCTTGAGAGGAGTAGGTGAGAACGCATTTCCCAAAGAGGAAATAGTAGGGGATAGTCCGAACTAGAGTTTCAACGAAACTCAAAGTCTGGACCGGACAATCTGAAGGCTGCCAAAACTTATCATTCTTTACATATTATTACCTGGACTAACCTTATTTTATAGGAAGAAGAAGTTGGTAAAATGGTGGTCCGGGCACCCGGAGGAAGTCTGGGACCCAGGGTCCGGGCGCCCGGAGGAAGTCTGGGCCCCCAAGGTCTGGGCGCCTAGGAAACCTTCACCAAAGTTGGCAGGCACCCTCATGGTCCAAGCACCCGAAGTTGCTCCAGGCTCCTAGACCACCAAAAGATGATAGGTTCACTGAGCTAGAGCCCACTGATTGGTGAGGCTACGTCATTGTCCAAATGCCCGGGGGTGGTTCAAGCGTCTGGAGGTGGATAACTTTTTTTGGATCAAGTTACCTTGATAGTGTAACGACCCAACTCCTGGGTACTAGGCTGTGAGCCAGATCGCTACATTAACTACTGAAACTACTGTGCGGAAAACTGAGCAAATTTGAAATTTGCTAAACTAATTACTGTAAAGTCTTAACCTGACATTCTAAGAGTACCTGAGTGTTGTACACATGCTAGGAGAGACAATCTATGCCTCTTGGATGTCCTGCTAGCTGTAATCAGACATTTCAACCGATCCGTGAGTCGATTGAGGCGTCGGAACGATTCACAGATCGTTCCAGCTGATACTGGCACGGTGGCACCCTCTGGATCGGTCGGCTGACCGATCCACAAGCTTACCTCGCTTCTGTACGCAGCTGGATCGTCCAGAACACCCCGATCGATCGGGAGACCGATCGGTGAGCCTCGTGCCTGCTGCGTTACAGCGCGGTGGATCGGTCTGCATCGATCCAGAGTACTGATCGGTCGAGACCGATCAAGACACTTTCTATGTTCGTTGCGCCTCGGATCGGTCGGTCGACCGATCCATAACCCTGCCAACTCTGCTTGGTCAGGTCGGTTTCGGTGACCGATCCAGAACCCGCAAATCTCCTCCGAGGCTATCAGATCGAACTAGATCGGTCGGTGACCGATCGAGGAGGATCTGATGCATATCTCCGGATCGGTCGACCGATCCAGAGGCTCAGACCGATCGGTCCGAGACCGATCAGTCTCGATTTCACTCGATTTCAGCACTTTGGCGTGCCAAAACATTACACAACAGTTCTAAAACAATGGAAATACATTCCAGCATGTAAGTACTAATATTCTAAACATGATGACTAAACAAGATATAGTTTACTAAGCTGTAACAAGACTAATTCATAAAACTAGACATGTTAAGTACTAAAACTGAAATAAAAGCGTGTAGATCCCAAGGATCTTTATTCCAGACCCCTTGCACACACACATCATCGTAGCATCGCCCTCCAGCTTCCACTTTTCTTTTACCTGTATCTGCAGTATAAGAAAAGTAGTACCTGTAAGCTTAAAGCTTAGTAAGAAACCATCTACCTCACTAAATCATGCATACGATGCGAATATGATTTTAAATCATGTTGTTTGAAAAACATACTGAACATGCAAGCATGGCATGGCATATCAAACAAAGCATAAACTGGAACTGAAACATGGCATAACATATAAACTGAGCATGAAACGGAACTAGTCATGCATATGTCTAAATCTGTACATGAACTCAAATCGTGTAAACTGAACCTGAACTGAACTGAAAGCTAAATTAGTGTTCTCATCACTGGTTTCAAATTTGAAAACTATACATATAATAGATGAAAATACTAAACATGCTGCTGGGGCCCTGACAACTGTACTTACTGTGCGCGCATCCCTACGAGACCCGGGATTGCAAGTTCCGAATCCAGCAGGGTTACTAGGTTATCTGAACCTAGGGACGACTGTGGGAGTCCAGCCCATGGATATCTGATCCAAGTACAGTGCCAACTGAATAAAAGTAAAATACTGAATACTGTTTTATTTTACTTTGCTGTTCTAGGATATCTGAACCTAGAGCTAGGTTATCTGAACCTAGAGGCTACTGTGGGAGCCCACCCAATGGATATCTGATCCATATAGCTGTAATAACTAATAATAACTGAATAAAATGTTTCTATTACATTTTATATGCTGTTAGGACGCCTATTGGTACATCCTTCTGAACTGGGCATTCTACCGAATGCTTGGCGTGCACTAAAAGCATGCCCTAAAACTGAAAACTATAAAATTACTGAACTAACGCCAAAACTAACAAGCGAGAGCAATTATACTGCAGGTGAGGGGTTTCTTACCTCAATCGTAAGGTTTTCTTACGATTCTATTCGCTAGGGGTTTCCGGAAAACTGTCCGCTCGACGAACCGCTTACGTCTTCGCGTTCCTCTCGCGGAGAAGAGCCCCTTTCGTGTTGGAGTCGTCGCCGGAAGATGATCCTATGGACCCTTGCCTTGGTGTGCCGTGCGTGAGGAAGAGGAGAAGAAGGGAGAGGCGGCGGTGAGGTTTTGGAAGAGAAAGTGGCGTGAGGTGAAGGTGCCGAACCAAAATAAACCAAACCCCACTTAAGTTTATTATTTATATTGTGGTTTAATGAACCCAACTCTAATATAAATATATTTGGTTCTCCTTCCTTTCAGCACGGCCCTGCTGGGTTCAACTGGTTACTAACATTATCCCTTACACCATAGGTCTCGGGTTCGATTCCCGCCTAAGCTAGTTTGCGACCTATTTGTTTTTGCTACTTCCGCTACTCGGAAAATTCCGGAAAAATATCTAATAATTCCAGAAAAATCATAGAATAATTCTAAAATAAATTTGGGAATTTTTCGGGCTTTACAATCCCCCATACCTTATAAAAAGTTCATCCCCGAACTTAAAACAATTCTGGGTACGGCCTCTGTCTCCCAAGTCGCCTCTGCTGCTGTGTGATTTTGCCAGCTGACTTTAACTAATGGTACTTCCTTGTTCCGTAATTTCTTTACTGCTCGGTCTATTATCTGAATAGGCCGACTGTCATAGCTGAGATCATCACGGACCTGTACCAACTGGGGCTCAATCACCTGGGTGGCGTCTGGAATATGCTTCTTCAGCATGGAAACATGAAATACGTTGTGGACTGCTGACATCTCCTGAGGTAGCTCTAGCTCATATGCTACCTTGCCCACTCTCTTCGTGATAAGGTATGGTCCCACATATCGGGAGCTAGCTTGCCCTTCTTCCCAAACGCATGACTCCCTTCATGGGAGCTACTCGAGAAAAATCGTATCCCCAACTGAAAACTCTAGGGTCTCAAGGCTGTATCAAGATAGCTCTTCGGCTCTGTCGTCTCTATCCTCCGCGAATCTGTATGGCGGCCGTGGTATCTACTACTAGATCCGTCTCAAGCTCTAGCACTCTCATACCAGCAGATTGGTGATCTGCACCTCCGCCCATAGAGTGCCTCATAAGGTGCCATGCCGATAGTGGCCTGATAACTGTTGTTGTATGCAAATTCTGCTAGACTCAAATATTTGCACCAACTTCCCTTAAAATCTAGGGCACAAGCTCGGAGCATATCTTCGAGTACCTGATTCACTCGCTCCGTCTGGCCATCTGTCTGAGGATGGAAGGCTGTGCTGAATTTTAACTGGGTGCCCATAGCTGACTGCACACACTTCCAGAAGTGTGATGTAAATCTGCTGTCTCTGTCTGATATAATGGTTCGTGGGACTCCATGCAGCCTGACTATCTCCTCGAGATACAACTAAGCTAGTTGCTCCATGGAATAGGATATTCTGATAGCTAAGAAGTGGGCTGATTTAGTCAACCTGTCGACTATTACCCAAATGGCATCAAAACCATTCGTGGTTCTGGGTAACCCCACTATGAAGTCCATAGAGATATCCTCCCACTTCCATTCTGGAATCTGGATCGGTTGCAGAACTCCTCCTGGTCGCTGATGTTCTGCCTTAACCCTTTGACAGGTTAGACAGATGCTGACGTATCTGGCGATATCTCGCTTCATCCTAGGCCACCAAAATCGTTTCTTTAGATCCTGATACATTTTGGTGGAACCAGGATGCATCGCATAGGGAGTCCTGTGAGCCTCGTCTAGAATCTGCTTTCGTAGTTCCTCCTGATCTGGAACACAAAGTCTGTCACCACAGTACACTACCCCACTGGCGGACACTCTGAACTCTCCACTTTCTGATTCTGCTAACCCTTGCTTGATTTTCTGGATTTCAGGATCCTGCTCCTGAGCTGTCTGGATATCATCAAGCAAGGTAGATGCTAAGGACATTGTGGAAAGCTGCCCGACTATAATTTCGAGACTAAAAGTTGTAATCTCCTTCCTTAGGGGTGGTGACATAGCTGCTAAAGATAATAAGGTAGCACTGGACTTCCTGCTGAGTGCGTCTGCTACCTTATTAGCTTTCCCTGGATGGTAGAGGATATCTATGTCATAATCTTTGCTCCAACCATCTGCGCTGTCGCATATTCAGATCCTTCTGAGTAAAGAAATACTTCAGACTTTGATGATCTGTATACACTCTGCACTGAGCTCCGTACAAATAATGTCTCCAAATCTTAAGAGCGAACACCACTGCTGCAAGCTCAAGGTCGTGAGTAGGATAGTTCCTCTCATAATCCTTGAGTTGTCTGGAGGCATAGGCGATCACCTTGCCCTGCTGCATCAGTACTGCTCCTAATCCCAATTTAGAGGCGTCACTGTAGATGTCGAAGCTGTCTGTGTTTTCTGGTATAGCTAAAATAGGAGCACTGGTCAATCTCCGTTTTAGTTCGCTGAAGCTGTTCTCGCAGTCCTCTGTCCACTGAAATTTCTTGTTCTTCCTGGTGAGAGCTCTACAAACTTCCTGTAGTAGCCTGCTAATCCCAGAAAGCTTCTGATTTCACTGGCGTTCCTGGGTCTCTTCCAGTTACTTACCGCTTCTATCTTGCTGGGATCTACCATAACACCATCCTTGGAGATGATGTGACCTAGAAAGGCTACCTGGTCTAGCCAGAATTCACATTTCGTGAATTTGGCGTACAGCTGGTTTTGCTGAAGGATCTGCAAAACTATCTTCAGATGCTCTGCATGGTCCTCCTGTGTGCCTGAATAGATAAGAATGTCATCGATGAACACGATGACAAAATTATCTAAGTATTCTCTGAATACTCTGTTCATGAGGTCCATGAATGTAGCTGGGGCATTTGTCACGCCGAAAGGCATGACTACGAACTCATAATGTCCGTATCTAGTCCTGAAGGCTGTTTTAGGTATATCACCTTCCTTGACTTTAACCTGGTGATATCCTGATCTGAGGTCGATTTTAGAGAACACTGTGGCTCCCTTTAGCTGGTCAAACAGGTCATCTATCCTGGGAAGAGGGTACCTGTTTTTAATTGTGACCTGGTTCAAAGCACGGTAGTCTATGCATAAGCGCATGCTTCCATCCTTCTTCTTCACGAACAACACAGGTGCTCCCCATGGTGAGTGACTAGGGCGTATGAAACCCTTGTCAAGAAGCTCCTGTAATTGCTCCTGAAGTTCCTTCAGTTCTGCTGGAGCCATGCGGTACGGTGCCTTGGAAATTGGATTTGTGCCGGGAATGAGCTCTATCTCAAATTCAATCTCCCTGTCTGGTGCTAAGCCTGGTAGCTGCTGGGTAGTCACAAACGACTCGAACCTCGATAGTTGTTGGTTCTTGTCCTGGCTGGTGTTGACTACATTTGCTAAAAATCCCATGCATCCTGAATCCAATAGCTGCTGTGCTTTCAATGCTGAGAGAAACTTCCGGCTTTCCTCTTTGGCTTCCCTGTACTCCTGCTTCAGGTTGGAATATGACTTTCTGTTTACGGCACTCTATAGAAGCGCCGTATCGATCAGAAAATCCATTCCAAAGATGACATCGTAGTCAGTCATTTCTAGCACTATCGGATCACCAAAAAGCTCCCTGTCTGCTATAATGACTGGCACTGCTCTGAGCCAGTGCGTAGACGCCATAATGTCTCCTGAGGGTAGCGTTGTCAGAAACCGACTATTAAGTACTTCTGGAGGTGTTGCTAGTTTCTCGGCAAATGCCCTGGATACATAAGAGTGGGTTGCCCAAGATGTCGAATAAGATTGCATTATGTCGAAAAATCGATCCGACTGTGACAATCGAGGCATTTGCTACGCCCTCTCGTCATGAGAAAATCGCATTCGTGGTAGCCGTGGGGCTTCTAATGCCTCGATCGATGGACCATCTAAGACAAGATACATCCGTGTAGGGTGGTTGAGCTCCATCGTATCGGCCGAGGTGAGGAAGATCGTTTGTTCGAATCGCTTAGCCATGTGCCCTTCCTGCCCACATTCGAAACAACCTCGCGTACCCTTGCGGCAAACTCTGGATGATGTTTCCCACAAGTAGCACACTTGGGATGTCTGGAATGTTTTCCACCGGTCCTCCTTTTGGGTCACCGCTTGCCTTGCGTTTCCCCTTGGAGCTATGGCCTTGTTGTTTCTGAGTACCGAGCCACTTGTCCCTTGGGTTCCGGGAAACACGTCACTGGTGATGTCGATAGTGCTCGGTGATCGAGCACTACTCACCTCCTCTATGGTTTGTGGCCTATGAATACCACCACCACATTCATTGCGATCTCCGGTCCGAGCATCTTCAAGATCAAGCGCACTCGTTCCTTCTCCGAGTGACTAGTTCGGGCACAGACGGCCAACTGTTGAATTTCTTCACGGCCTCCTGAATCGATAGGTCCCTGACGAAACTCCGTAAACTCGCCATAGTGTCGGTTCGTGACTTGCATGTGAAAGAATTCCTCAAGAATTCTTTCTCAAAGTTGGCCCATGTCATCTGGTTTATCGCCACTTCGGTTTAATCCGCTCCCACCACATGCTCCTGTTAGGCGAGGCACACTTCACCTTTTCGTGCTCTGGCCAGTCTAGAAGCTCCATCGTGCTTTCCAGTGTTTTAAACCATGCCTGAGCATCCCATGGTTCGCTGGTGCTTGAGAAGTTCTCGGGCTTAATTCTCTGCCACTGGATAAGGTAAGCTTCTCTCTTAGCCCCTGCTACTGGGGCTACTGGGACTGGTACTGCAGGCTGAGCTGGTACAACCTCTGTGATTACTGGAGTCGTGAGGTTCGGTACTGGAGTGACTGGGGGAGTAGTCTGCTGGTTAGCCTTTAAGGAGGCTATCTCCTGCTGCTGTAGCTGAGCCACTGTAAGGTCTGAGGGAGGCACTGAACTGCCTGCCTCATGCTGGGGCTCAGCCGCTGCTGCTTTCTTAGCTGGACGTCCTCGTACCATTTTCTAAATAGCAGAGAACACATATATATAACTAGGCTATCATGTTATAGTTAACTACTGGTAACATGTTAAATACTATCACTGTAAACATGAATTAATTAACTACCAACATGCGAGCAAACATGAAAGCACATATAACTAATATGAAAGCTGAAAACAAAACTGAGTGAGAGATGTTCTTACTTGGAAGCGGCAGGTACAATGCTGATGTGTGTGTAGGAAGTATGGAACACTGCTCTGATACCACTCTGTAACGACCCAACTCCTGCGTACTAATCTGTGAGCCGGATCGCTACATTAACTACTGAAGCTACTGTGCGGAAAACTGAGCAAATTTGAAATTTGCTAAACTAATTACTGTAAAGTCTTAACCTGACATTCTAAGAGTACCTGAGTGTTGTACACATGCTAGGAGAGACAATCTATGCCTCTTGGATGTCCTGCTAGCTGTAATCAGACATTTCAACCGATCCGTGAGTCGATTGAGGCGTCGGAACGATTCACAGATCGTTCCAGCTGATACTGGCACGGTGGCACCCTCTGGATCGGCCGGCTGACCGATCCACAAGCTTACCTCGCTTCTGTACGCAGCTGGATCGGTCTACCGACCGATCCAGGAACACCCTGATCGATCGGGAGACCGATCAGTGAGCCTCCGTGCTTCTGCTGCATTCTGTACGCAGCTGGATCGGTCTACAGACCGATCCAGGAGTACCCTGATCGGTCAGTAGACCGATCAGTACACTTTCTATGCTTCTGTTCGCCTCTGGATCGGTCGGCTGACCGATCCATAACCCTTGCCAACTCTCTGTTCGTGCCTGGGTCGGTCGGCTGACCGATCCAGGAACCTGCAAATCTCCTCCGAGGCTACTGTATCGAACTAGATCGGTCGGCTGACCGATCCAGGAGGATACAGTAGCATACTGTATCTCGCTGGATCGGTCGGCTGACCGATCCAGAGGGGCAGCTCAGACCCTGATCGGTCTGGAGACCGATCAGTGTCTGATTTCACTCGAGAGTTCTGATTTCAGCACTTTGGCGTGCCAAAACATTACACAACAGTTCTAAAACAATGGAAATACATTCCAGCATGTAAGTACTAATATTCTAAACATGATGACTAAACAAGATATAGTTTACTAAGCTGTAACAAGACTAATTCATAAAACTAGACATGTTAAGTACTAAAACTGAAATAAAAGCGTGTAGATCCCAAGGATCTTTATTCCAGACCCCTTGCACACACACATCATCGTAGCATCGCCCTCCAGCTTCCGCTAGTCCACTTTTCTGCAGTATAAGGAAAGTAGTACTGTAAGCTTAAAGCTTAGTAAGAAACCATCTACCTCACTAAATCATGCATACGATGCGAATATGATTTTAAATCATGTTGTTTGAAAAACATACTGAACATGCAAGCATGGCATGGCATATCAAACCAAGCATAAACTGGAACTGAAACATGGCATAACATATAAACTGAGCATGAAACTGAACTAGTCATGCATATGTCTAAATCTGTACATGAACTGAACCTGAACTGAACTGAAAGCTAAATTAGTGTTCTCATCACTGGTTTCAAATTTGAAAACTATACATATAATAGATGAAAATACTAAACATGCTGCTGGGGCCCTGACAACTGTACTTACTGTGCGCGCATCCCTACGAGACCCGGGATTGCAAGTTCCGAATCCAGCAGGGTTACTAGGTTATCTGAACCTAGGGACGACTGTGGGAGTCCAGCCCATGGATATCTGATCCAAGTACAGTGCCAACTGAATAAAAGTAAAATACTGAATACTGTTTTATTTTACTTTGCTGTTCTAGGTTATCTGAACCTAGAGCTAGGTTATCTGAACCTAGAGGCTACTGTGGGAGCCCACCCAATGGATATCTGATCCATATAGCTGTAATAACTAATAATAACTGAATAAAATGTTTCTATTACATTTTATATGCTGTTAGGACGCCTATTGGTACATCCTTTTGAACTGGGCATTCTACCGAATGCTTGGCGTGCACTAAAAGCATGCCCTAAAACTGAAAACTATAAAATTACTGAACTAACGCCAAAACTAACAAGCGAGAGCAATTATACTGCAGGTGAGGGGTTTCTTACCTCAATCGTAAGGTTTTCTTACGATTCTATTCGCTAGGTGTTTCCGGAAAACTGTCCGCTCGACGAACCGCTTACGTCTTCGCGTTCCTCTCGCGGAGAAGAACCCCTTTCGTGTTGGAGTCGTCGCCGGAAGATGATCCTATGGACCCTTGCCTTGGTGTGCCGTGCGTGAGGAAGAGGAGAAGAAGGGAGAGGCGGCGGTGAGGTTTTGGAAGAGAAAGTGGCGTGAGGTGAAGAGGTGCCGAACCAAAATAAACCAAACCCCACTTAAGTTTATTATTTATATTAAGTGGTTTAATGAACCCAACTCTAATATAAATATATTTGGTTCTCCTTCCTTTCAGCACGGCCCTGCTGGGTTCAACTGGTTACTAACATTATCCCTTACACCATAGGTCTCGGGTTCGATTCCCCCCTAAGCTAGTTTGCGACCTATTTGTTTTTGCTACTTCCGCTACTCGGAAAATTCCGAAAAAATATCTAATAATTCCAGAAAAATCATAGAATAATTCTAAAATAAATTTGGGAATTTTTCGGGCTTTACAGATAGCACACTATGTCAACCCTATGGGGGTGCCTGAGGGAGGTTCCAGGCACCCATAGTGGCCTTTAAAAGGAGAATTTGACTAGCACCTAAAAAACAACATTCTGAGCATCTTCTTCTTCTGCGCATTGCTTCGATAAAGGCTCTACGACGTCCGAAAGCTGCTCCGATGATGACTACACAAAAGATTTGATTCTCCAAGTCATTGGTACTGTTTACACTTCAAATTGCATGTACTTAAGCTAAAATTGTACTTATAATCTTCTGTTTGATTAGTGATTGCCCATTGAAAGCACTCTCACATGCGGGCCTTTGAGTAGGAGTCGCTATAGGCTTCGAACCAAGTAAATCTTGGTGTGTTAACGATTGCTTGTGTTTTTACTTTCCATTTCTTCTATAAGTTATTATGATCAAATATTTTCTGAAAAGTGTGAAAGTCATGAGTACTATTCACCCACTCTAGCGCAATGATCTTACAATTGGTTTCAGAGTGGGGCCATTTTGAATCGGTGAAATTACCATTCAAACACTTTTTTCATGGTATTAGTTTTAAATATTTTCGGAGTCAATCAGAATTGGTACAATTACCCCTTCCAATCAATTTTTTGTAATCATTTTTTTTATTTCTCAAAGTTGGTACAACATCACTCGAGTTCTTTTGCTTTTTCATACATTCCTTATACCGCACTACTAATCTAAGACTAAGTCTTGCGACAAGTTTTGTTATTTTATTGTGTACAAGAATCTTTTAAATGGCATACCAAGAAGGCTAAGCACCGCACGCCCACCACTCTTTTCCGGTGAAGATTTTGGCCATTGGAAGAGCTGAATGGAGTACCACCTCAAACACAAGTTGAAATGTGGATCATCATCCAAACCAGCTTTGCACTTCCACTCGACGACACTAGAAAACCATTATCCTTTGAAAATTGGGACCAAAGCGTAATGAAGAAGATTAAAACTGATGTAAAGGCAACCCAAACCCTCTAGTGTGGCTTAACTAGAGAAGAGTTAAACTGGGTCGGCCCCTTCAATAGTGCCAAGGAATTATGGGGAAAGTTAATTGAGCTGTACGAGGGCACGCACCTCCAACACTAAGGTAATCAAATGAGACATAATTTTAAATAAATTATACAATATTAAAATGTAGGAAGGTGAGTCAGCAAGTTAACTCCATGCTTAGATCCAAGATCTTCTCAACGGACTACACTCGATCGTCCAGAAGATAGAGAATCGTGATATAATAAGGTATGCATTAAATGTTTTCCCGAGGAATATCTTGTGGGTATCGATAGTAGATGATTTAAAGTATTTAAGGAACTTTCTGTAATTAGACTAGAAAAGCTATTTTCAAAATTTGAACTTCATGAACAGACAAATGCACTTTTGGTTGAGAAAGGTGTTACATTGGTTGTAGGTACAAAAAAGACAAAGGAGTCAAGGAACAAGCACCGGACCAAACCTGAGTTTGAAGATGAATTATACTTAGAAGATGATAATGAAATCACCACCGAGCTCATGAAACTAGTACAAAGACTATACAAGAAAAAGAAGGGCTTGACAAAATAAGAGATCAAGAAGGTGACTCAATTGAACATGAAGGCCAAGTATTAAGTTACTTGCTATGGCTGCAACAAGGAAGTGACACTATAAGCCTAAATATCCAAACCAGACCAAAGAAGAAGGAAGGTTTTGAAAGCAACATTGTCGAATCCTCAGAAGACTCTGACAAAGAACATGATCAAGTAAGCTTCCTTGCTCTACTAGTACAAGCTCATGTTGCTAAGACTGAATTTGAGTCTGAGATAGAATCGAAAGCTGAGTTTGAGCAAAGTCACTGATCCGTATCCAGTTTAAAAGGCTCCCAATCCACTATAAGTATTTTCTTAATTAGATCATATAATTTAATCTCTTACTTATCAAGAAAATTAGCTAAGTCTAATTTTGGGTGAAGACACTCCAAAAGGAGATTGAATCCCTTAAGGAGGAGACTAACCCAATTTTTTTGACTAATCCAGTTCAAAGTGGAAATTCAACTCAAGTCCAACAACTTGAGGAAAAAAAATTTTAATTTGAAAACTCAAGTCAAAGGACTTAAGGAAACATTTGAATGGTTCACATTGAGTTCCAAGAACCTTGATCTGATTCTTGGGGATAAGGCTAGACATCGATTCAAATCTTACTTGTCTTTAGTGAATCGATCAACTAAGAACCTAGTCCAAGTATGGGTCCCTAAGTCTAACTTCATTAATTAAGTTAGACTTGATCAATATTAGATTCCCAAGGATCAAATTCACTACCTTGGTAGACCTCATCGAGGCTATGATCCAGGGGGAGCCAATAGAAAGATCATTTTCATTAAATAAACTTGATTAATGCTTGATTTACTGCTTTTTCTTATTCATGCTTAGATTAGGATAGATAAGGACTTAGGCTTGATTGACACTTGATTAGTTTGATCAAAGATTTTCAAAAAAAAATTAAATATTCAATTTCTTAAAAAGATTTTGTCTAGATATGGTTATTGTTCCAATAACTAAGAAGGCCTAGTACTTCGCCACATCCTAGAAGTCATTTATTAAAATGGATATTTAATTGACTAACTGTTAAAACTTAGTGTAACTCAAATGTAAATTAATCCTTAGATTTTAATCTAAATTGAAGATAAAATTAACCATCTAACAAAAACAAATAAGGTTCCCTAATTGACAATCTAGAAAAAAGAGTGCGATAAATTAGGTTTAAAATTAGTTAATTAAAGTTAAACCTAACTTAACCTTTAAATCAAAGCAAATATAATTTAGATTAATCAAACTTAACCTAAACTTAATCAAACTTAACCAAGCTTAAATTGAATCAAAATAAACTTAATTTAATCTTCAGAAATTAACTTTCAATTTTTAATTAATCTTACTTGTTTTCAAATATTAATTATTTTTAAATCTTAATTAAAAGTTTCAAAATTTAAAATTTAATTATTCAAACTTAAATATTCTGAAATTCAAACTAAAATATTTTTTTTTAAAAAATCAAAACTTAATTATTCTATATTTCAAACTTAAATTTTTTAAAAAATCAAACTTAAATATTCAAAAATTTAAACTTAAATATTTTCAAAAATTAAGAGATAATGTTCTCAAAATTAAGATTAAATCCATCTCACACAAACTCATAAACTTAACATGTTTGATAACTTAGAAAGGGTGAGATGGAAAATTAGAAAAATAGATAATAACTTTTATGTTTTCTTTAGCCTATGTTTCTCATGCTTGGACTCTAGGCCCCTCAAATTTAAATAATTTACTTAAAAAAAAATTTAAGACATTAATCAAGGGGGGTGAAAGGAGTTAAATATTTTTTTAGTTAAATAGTTTCTCAAAGTTAAAGTATTTTTTTTAATTTCAAAGTTAAATTTTTTCAAAGTTAATGTATTTTTCAAATTTTCAAAGTTAAATATCTTTTTAAGTTAAATATTTTTTCAAAATTTAAAAGTTAAATTTTTTTAAAGAAAAAGGTACTTCTTTAAATTTAAAGTATTTTTCAAAAAAAAAAAAAGAGTAAGTAACTTTAAAAAATTAAGTTAAAATTTTTAAATAAAGTACTTCTTCAAAGTTAAATTTTTAAGAAAAATCTTTTAAAACTATGAATTTAGCTATATATTTTTACAAGGAAATTCCTTTCAAAGATAAATAAGAAATCCTTTTTAAAACTAAGTAAGAAATCTTACTCAAAGCCAAAAATTTAGCAAAGAAACTCTTTTTAAAGCTATGTTTTTTTTAAAAAAAAAAAGTTAGAGTGATGAGTTCCGGGGGAGCTTAAAGTTAAATTTTGGAAATATATTAAAAATTAGATTTTTTTACTATCTCTACAAGTTAAATTTCTCTCTACTAAGTATTCTTTTTTATTTATAGCAAAGGGGGAGAGAAATATTAAAAGTTGTTGAAAGTTAAGTCAAAAATAACTTAATAATCTTTTATAATTGAGGACTAAATTAAGATGGAGCATCTTTAATTTATTAAATCACCAAATTGGTTTATTTATGCTCAATATCCATGCTACATTTTTTTGTTATGCTTTATTGAACTTTAAATTATGTTGCCATAATTAAAAAGTAATAGATTGCTAGTGCAGAAAACACTAGATGATTGAACCTAAGTTTTGATTATAGCAAAGAGTTCAAAGTGAATTGTGATCTAATAAGTGTAACTGAGTGTGGAGGAAAGTCCTAGTTAGGGATAGGCAGGTGGAAATTCCTAGCTACAGTTAGGCAACGAAGTCCAGCTCTAGGACACTGGGCAAATTCTTAGCAAGTCAAGAACTTTGGACGAAATCCTAAAGTCAAGGACTCTAATGTTGGGTTCTTCGGGCCGCGAAAACCGCTTTTTGCGTCGCGGAAACCCCGAATCACCCAAGGCCAACGGATCCATGCAAGGAAAACCAAACGATAAATACGAGTACGAGTTTGAAAAACCTTCTTTAGATCTACTCCTAGATCTATGTGTTAAGAATATACCTTGAAGCGTGCCCTTTCGCGTTCCCGCTCGTCCAAGGAGTTGCCGGATCTCTAGACCGTCAAGCATCGGTCCTCTAGAAGTATCCACACGGACACGTAGGTGGAGAAAACCTCACACAAAGGTGTGCTAGCTCCTTGGTAAGATTCGGCCAAGTAAGGAGGAGAGGGAGAGGAAGAGCTTCAAGAGGAAGAAGAAGAAGATACACCCACTTGAATGAAAAATGAATTCACATTCAAATCCAAAGTGGTTGGCCACTCTCAATGGTGAAAAACTCCCAAATTAATTGCATTAATTGCAATTAATATGAAGCCATTAAAGAGAATGGCTATGTAACTTCCATGAGGTGGCACCCATGATGATGTGAAGTATCATCATTGGTCCACCTAATGTCAACTCACCAATGAGGTGGCAAAAGGTCAAGTCAAAATTAACCTTTGGTCTTCCTTCTTAAGTCAAGTCAAACTTGACCCAATCTCTTCCATGGTTGATCTAATCTAACCATTTGATTCAAGCCAACTTAATATAATGAATCTAATTCATTTAATTAAATTGATTCAATGAGTCAAAATCTAAATTAGACTCATTAAACACATGAATCAACTTGAGTCGAAATCAAGTTAGCCCAATTAGGATTACTCTTAATCCAATTTGATTCATCAAATGAATCTAATCCTCTTGGTTCATCATATGAACCTAATCTCCATCTAATTGTCCTAAGTGTGTGACCCTATAGGTTCTTGTAACGTTGGCAATGCCCTAAACCCATTTAGGAGCATAAGTAATGAACGGTATCTAGCAACACATCATTACTACCCAAGTTACAAGAATGTCGAGATCTGACATCACCTTGTGACTACTAATTGTGACTCCTCACAATATGTGGCATTGTCCTTCTATCCTAGACATCTAGATTGATCAATATGAGGCATAAACCGTGTCATCCTCTAATTAATCTAAATCTTGAACTCCAAGTAGACTCACTCGATCAAATGAGCTCAACATCTAATGTTGACTCATTTGGGCATGGCCATGCACTTAGTGATCTCACTCTATCAAGAATACCGATGTCGCACCCGTCATATGGGAGGGATAGATCGCATCTACATCACTCACATCCCTCTACATAATTCGTTATATATCCAGTAATCGCCTTTATAGTCCACCCAGTTACGGGTGACGTTTGACGAAACCAAAGTACATAACTCCTTATGTAGGGATCCATGGTGACTTCAGGTCCAAGGACTAATAGTCATACTAATAGCCACATGAGAAAGTATATGACACTCATATAACGATCCATGATACTTTCTCATGGCGGGTCATTCAGTATACATTCTCCAATGCATACCCATGTGTCAACTTGATATCTCCATATCCATGACTTGTGAGATCAAGTCATCGAGTTGACCTACATGCTAGTCTTATTGCATTAACATTGTCCCTGAATGTTAATACTCGACTAGGAATGATTTAGAGTAGTGTTCCCTATATCATCTCACTATCGATTCAACTAATCGATTGATATAGGTATGAACCTTCTACTCAAGGACGCTATTATACTTAGTCTATTTGGCACTAATACAAATAAGTATAATAACCAAACAAATGCCTTTATTAATATACAAGAATATGATACAATGAGTCCATACAATCATCAAATGATTGGCTCTAGGGCTCTAACTAACAATCTCCCACTAGCACTAGTGCCAATCAGTATAGGCTCTAAGGCCTAATGACCAAGTGTGACCATCATGCTTCCTCTGTGCCAAAGCCTTGGTCAAGGGATCTGCGATGTTAGCCTCTGTAGGTGCTCTGCAAATCTTCACATCTCCTCTATCGATAATCTCTCGAATGAGATGGAAGCGCCGTAGTATATGCTTGGTCCGCTGGTTTGAGCGAGGTTCCTTCGCCTGTGCTATAGCTCCATTGTTGTCACAATAGAGCTCAATGGGGTCAAGAATGTTGGAACCACCCCAAGTTCGATGATGAACTTGCGGATCCAAATCGCCTCCTTTGCTCCTCCGATGCAGAATGTACTTTCATTGTAGAATCAGCTACTGTATCCTGCTTCGAACTCTTCCAGCTGACAGCACCACCATTAATGCAAAATATGAACCCCGACTACGATCTATAGTCATCCTGGTCGGTCTGGAAGCTAGCATCACTATAACCCTTTACAGCTAGCTCATCATTGCCTCTATATATCAAGAAATATTCTTTAGTCCTTCTTAAGTACTTAAGAATATTCTTGATCGCTATCCAGTGACTTTCACCTGGATCTGACTGGTATCTGCTCGTCATGCTCAAAGCATACGAGACATCTGGTCGAGTACATAGCATGGCATACATGATCGATCCTATGGCTGAGGCATAAGGGATCTGATCCATGCGGTCTCTCTCCTCTCTAGAAGAGGGACTTTGAGTCTTAGAAAGACTCATGCCATGTGATATCGGTAGAAATCCCTTCTTGGAGTTCTGCATGGCAAACCGAAAGAGTACCATGTCAATGTATGTGCTCTGACTTAGGCCAAGCAATCTCTAAGATCTATCTCTATAGATCTGAATCCCTAGAATGCGGGATGCCTCACCTAAGTCCTTCATTGAGAAGCAACTCCCCAGCCAGGTCTTGACAGACTGAAGCATAGGGATGTCCTTCCCAATGAGTAGTATGTCATCCACATACAATATGAGGAAGACAACTATATCCCCTACAACCTTCTTGTATACACAAGGCTCATCTTCGTTCTTGATGAAACCAAACTGTTTGATTGCATCATCGAAACGAAGATTCCAGCTCCGAGAAGCTTGCTTTAGTCCATAAATGGACCTATGCAGCTTGCATACTCTGCTAGTATGCTGTGGATCTACAAAACCCTCAGGTTGTGTCATGTACACATCCTCGAGTAGATTTCTATTCAGAAACGTAGTTTTGACATCCATCTGTCATATCTCATAGTTATGGTAGGCTGCAATAGCAAGCATGATCCGAATGGACTTAAACATCGCTACTGGAGAAAAGGTTTCATCATAGTCAATACCATGAATCTGCTTGAAACCTTTAGCTACCAAGCGACCCTTATAGATAAGTCCTTCCATGTCAGTCTTTCTCTTAAAGGCCCACTTGCACCCAATGGGTTTTACCCCTTCAGGTGGATCAACCAAAGTCCATACTTGGTTGGTGTACATGGATTCCATCTCGGATCTCATGGCTTCTAGCCATTCTCGGAATCTGGTCTCATCACAGCTTCCTGATAGGTGGTAGGCTCATCCTCTATGAGTACAACGTCATCATGGTCAGACAAGAGAAATGAGTATCTCTCAGGCTGACGACGTACCCTATCAGACCTGCGAAGAGGTATGTCTACTTGAACCGGTTGTTGTTCCTCAACTCTTTGTGGAGCAACATCATCCACAACACTTTGTGGTTCCAGTTCAACTTCCATCGAGGCATCAGTGCTATTGTTCGCATCTTGAACTTCTTCAAGATCGAACGCGCTCCCACTAGTCTTTCTAGAAACAAAGTCCCTTTCTAGAAAGACCCCAGTCTTTGCCACAACTACCTTGTGCTGACTGGGAATGTAGAAGTAATATCCCTTAGTTTCCTTGGGATATCCAATGAAATAGCACTTGTCAGATTTGGGTCCTACTTTGTCTGAGACTTGACGTCGTACGTAAGCCTCACAGCCCCAAATCCTCATGAAAGACACCTGGGCATCTCTCCCAGTCCATATCCTATATGGTGTCTTTATCACGGCCTTGGATGGAACTCGGTTGAGAATGAAAGCTGCCGTGTCTAGAGCATAGCCCCAAAGGTATGTCGGAAGATCTGTGTGACTCATCATAGATCGTACCATATCTAATAGGGTACGATTCCTCCTTTCGGATACACCATTCCACTGTGGTGTTCAGGAGGCGTGAGTTGGGATAGAATCCCACACTCAGCTAAGTAGTCACGAAACTCATGGCTTAAGTATTCACCACCTCGATCTGATCGAAGTATCTTAATACTCTTGCCAAGCTGGTTCTGTACTTCATTCTTGAATTCTTTGAACTTTTCAAAGGATTCAGACTTATGTGTCATCAAGTACACATAACCATATCTACTGAAGTCATCAGTAAACGTGATGAAGTACCTATAACCGCCTCTAGCAGCGACATTGAAAGGACCACATACATCACTATGTATGAGTCCTAACAAATCAGTCGCTCTCTCGCTGTGCCCACTAAAGGGAGTCTTGGTCATCTTGCCTCGTAGGCATGACTCACATATCTCATATGATTCAAAATCAAATGAGTCCAGCAAACCATCCTTATGGAGCTGGGATAAGCGCTTGTCATTTATATGACCTAAGCGACAGTGCCAGAGATAAGTTTGGTTCAAGTCATTTCACTTGAACTTCTTGGTATGTATGTTATAAATAGGGCTCTCTAGATCTAGAATGTAGAGTCCGTTTATCAGAGGTGCACTATAATAGAACATATCATTTAAATAGACGGAATAACATTTGTTCTTTATTGTAAACGAGAAACCTTTCTTGTCTAAACAAGAAACTGATACAATGTTCTTAGTCAAAGCAGGCACATAACAACATTCATCTAATTCTAATACAAGCCCAGAGGGCAGAGATAGAAAATAAGTCCCTACAGCAACCCGTGCTCCATTGCCTACTCGTAGGTCCACCTCGTCCTTTGTCAATGCCCTGCTATTTCTGAGCGCCTGCACATCAGTACAAATGTGAGAAGCACATCCAGTATCTAATACCCATGATGTAGAAATAGATAGATTGACTTCTATAACATATATACCTTAAGTGGAAGTCTCACTTCGCTTCTTCTTAAGATCCTCTAAGTATACCTTGCAATTCCTCTTCCAGTGCCCAGTCTGACCGCAGTGGAAGCAGGTAGCATCCTTGGCAACCCCTCCTTTCAGCTTCAGTGCCTTGCCTTTGCCCTTGGCTTGGGACTTTCCCTTGCCTTTGGGCTTGCCCTTGCCCTTATGCTTCTGGACCATCAGAATGGGCTTAACCTTCTTAAGGTTAACCTCAGCTGTTCGTAACATACTAAGGAGCTCGGGCAGTGGCTTGTCAATCTCCTTCATGTTATAGTTCAGAACGAATTGACTATAGCTATCCGGCAAGGATTGCAATATTAAGTCAGTGGCCAGCTCTTGGCCAAGTGGGAGGCCCAGTCTTTGTAGGTTCTCTATGTACCCAATCATCTTGAGTACATAAGGACCTACGGGAGCCCCGTCTTACATCTTGCACTGAAACAGTGCCTTAGAGATCTCAAATCTCTCATGCCTCGCTTGTCCCTGATATAGTTGGCGAAGATGCTCAACCATATCGTAAGCGCCCATCAACTCATGTTGCTTCTGAAGCTCAAAGTTCATGGTCGCGAGCATTAGACATGACACATCTAATGCATCATCTTGATGCTTCTTGTAAGCATCTTTGTCAGCTCGCGGGGCATTGGCAGGAGGAGCCTCCGTAATGGGCTGCTCCAGAACGTACAGTTTACGTTCCTGGGTGAGAACTATTCTCAAGTTCCTGTACCAGTCCAGGAAATTCGCTCCGTTGAGCTTGTCCTTCTCAAGGACAGATCGCAGGGAGAAGGAATTCGTGTTTGACGTCATGGTTATCTACAACAGAAAAATTTACAGAAATAAATATCATATTCTTTTAAAATCATTTAATTAGGCCTTTAATTAAATGATGCTCCCACTGAATTCTATAATTCTTGTGGGACAAGATCCACATCATACTAACCCTTGAGTTAGCTTTGGCTAATATGCCCAAGGCTTAGTATGATCGGTAGGTAACGATTACCAATTACAACTCTATACAACTCTTGTTTATAAAATCAATATCCGCATTTATATTAAAACTCGAGTTAGCTTTGGCTAGTACGCCCGAGAGTTAATATAGATGTGATTTTGACCTATCTTTTCCAACCATTGGAAGAATGCCTATAGTTGACTCAATCTAACCGAGCAACTAGGAATACTCAATCTAATTGAGTTTGTATTCACCCATGCGTTGATAGGCGGGACCAAGATTGTCCCTCCGTACCCTACCAAGATAATATGTATTGCTCTGCTTTGGCAGATTCAACAATACATGTGATCGAGGTAGTGATAGGTATCACAGCACGGTTAGACATTTAGAGTTGGTTCGATCGAGATCTAATCTAATCGAAAAGGATGCATCTTGTGCACGACTTAGATCTAATCTAATCGCAAGGGTGCATCATGTGCACGACTTAGATCTAATCTAATCGTAAGGCACTAATTAATTAATTACTTATTAAACATGTATCATATACATAAGCAATTAACTAATTAATCTATTTATGATTTAGTCATGGCCCTACTACGATCTTCTCAAGCCAATGAGAAGATTAAATGGTCAACCTAGGGTCAACAGCTTCTCCAAGCTCCTCCCTTTGACCACCTTGTGTTGCTCGTGCCCGCCTCGGAACTCTGTCTCGTGTGGACCCTCCACCGCTCCAATTTGTACATTACAATTTAAAACTCGAGTTACATTCGAGTTTAAATCTAATTTACAATAAGAATATAAGAGAAGGCACGACGCGCAGGTCGCGAATATAATACAACACTCGCAAACACATAACGGCACGCAGGTCGTATTATGAATTACAACACAATCCAATCATATTAGGTTTTTGGGCCATGACTATCACAAAATTAATATATAATTAAAAATTATATATTTTCATAATTTTCTATAATTTTAAAATTAATTTTTACAATTTTTACGAGTAAAATTTCCCGGCGGACTCGTTTAGCGGTTTCGGGCGCAATCGCGGAACGGATCCCCTTGCGGGGCCAAGGGCAGCGCCCCTACCCGCGATCTAACCATCGCGAGGGTTCTTTTGCGATCCAATAGCGCCTAAACTCGCTGTCCCAAAACGATTTGGGTCGAGACATTGCCGTTTCGAAAAAAATCTTCCCGGCAGGTTCGTTTTTAGCGATTTCGAGTGCAATCGCGGAGCAAATCCCCTTGCGGGGTTAGGGACAGTACCCCTACCCACGATCTAACCATCGTGAGTTGCTCCTTTGCGATCTAATGGCACCCAAGCCCGCTGTCCCAAACGGATTTGGGGCAAAACGAAGCCGTTTTGGAAAAATCTTTACGGTAGCCGAAGCCTACAAGTGCCGAGACACTTGTGCTTCGCTTCTACGGAAAAATTACCCATAAAAACTATAAAATCATAATTTTACAGAAAATTACAGAAACTTTAGTTTTCATAAAACCAAAAATCAAACTCGTACAAGCCTTGCACGTGGCTCTGATACCACTGTTGGGTTCTTCGGACCGCGAAAACCCCGAATCACCCAAGGCCAACGGATCCGTGCAAGGAAAACCGAACGATAAATATGAGTACGAGTTTGAAAAACCTTCTTTAGATCTACTCCTAGATCTATGTGTTAAGAATATACCTTGAAGCGTGCCCTTTCGCGTTCCCGCTCGTCCAAGGAGTTGCCGGATCTCTAGACCGTCAAGCGTCGGTCCTCTAGAAGTATCCACACGGACACGTAGGTGGAGAAAACTTCACACAAAGGTGTGCTAGCACCTTGGTAAGATTCGGCCAAGTAAGGAGGAGAGGGAGAGGAAGAGCTTCAAGAGGAAGAAGACGAAGATACACCCACTTGAATGAAAAATGAATTCACATTCAAATCCAAAGTGGCCGGCCACTCTCAATGGTGAAAAACTCCCAAATTAATTGCATTAATTGCAATTAATATGAAGCCATTAAAGAGAATGGCTTTGTAACTTCCATGAGGTGGCACCCATGATGATGTGGAGTATCATCATTGGTCCACCTAATGCCAACTCACCAATGAGGTGGCAAAAGGTCAAGTCAAAATTAACCTTTGGTCTTCCTTCTTAAGTCAAGTCAAACTTGACCCAATCTCTTCCATGGTTGATCTAATCTAACCATTTGATTCAAGCCAACTTAATATAATGAATCTAATTCATTTAATTAAATTGATTCAATGAGTCAAAATCTAAATTAGACTCATTGAACACATGAATCAACTTGAGTCGAACTCAAGTTAGTCCAATTAGGATTACTCTTAATCCAATTTGATTCATCAAATGAATCTAATCCTCTTGGTTCATCATATGAACCTAATCTCCATCTAATTGTCCTAAGTGTGTGACCCTATAGGTTCTTGTAACGTTGGCAATGCCCTAAACCCATTTAGGAGCATAAGTAATGAGCGGTATCTAGCAACACATCATTACTACCCAAGTTACAAGAATGTCGAGATCCGACATCACCTTGTGACTACTAATTGTGACTCCTCACAATATGTGACATTGTCCTTCTATCCTAGACATCTAGATTGATCAATATGAGGCATACACCGTGTAATCCTTTAATTAATCTAAATCTTGAACTCCAAGTAGACTCACTCGATCAAATGAGCTCAACATCTAATGTTGACTCATTTGGGCATGGCCATGCACTTAGTGGTCTCACTCTATCAAGAATATCGATGTCGCTCCCGTCATATGGGAGGGATAGATCCCATCTACATCACTCACATCCCTCTACATAATTCGTTATATACCCAGTAATCACCTTTATAGTCCACCCAGTTACGGGTGACGTTTGACGAAACCAAAGTACATAACTTCTTATGTAGGGATCCATGGTGACTTCAGGTCCAAGGACTAATAGTCATACTAATAGCCACATGAGAAAGTATATGACACTCATATAACGATCCATGATACTTTCTCATGGCGGGTCATTCAGTATACATTCTCCAATGCATACCCATGTGTCAACTTGATATCTCCATATCCATGACTTGTGAGATCAAGTCATCGAGTTGACCTACATGCTAGTCTTATTGTATTAACATTGTCCCTGAATGTTAATACTCGACTAGGAATGATTTAGAGTAGTATTCCCTATATCATCTCACTATCGATTCAACTAATCGATTGATATAGGTATGAACCTTCTACTCAAGGACGCTATTATACTTAGTCTATTTGGCACTAATACAAATAAGTATAATAACCAAACAAATGCCTTTATTAATATACAAGAATATGATACAATGAGTCCATACAATCATCAAATGATTGGCTCTAGGGCTCTAACTAACATCTAAGTGAAAATCCTAGGGGCCACAGACACTAGGTGGAAGACTGGATGGGTCATGGATTAGATGGTCAGCATGAAATCCTGAAGTCTCGGACGTTGAGCAAAAGTCCAGACGGTGTGACATCCCTAGTTTTTTTTTGTTTACATTTTCTTTCATAGCAATTCATATAAATATAACAGTAGACATCACTTGCACATACTTTCATAGTGGGTTCTCAATTCAATGAAGTTACATAAATGGTTCTTAAAATATAAAATAATGTGGAAACTAAACTAGAAGGTCTTCAAGTTGTACTGTCATCGTACTGAGCTATCTCATTGGTCAATGTCTTTTGTCTCATTTGTCCCATTGTCTGTAAAAAGTTAAAATTTGTGAGTCAACAGACTCAGCATATTGAAGACTATGTTATGTCGTAGTTAGTGCCTATAATCTAGTGTACTAAGGAAAACCACATTGTAGGTAACTGGGGACCTTCCTACTAACATACCATGAACGTTAGCATAGGCATCGACATAAGCGTAAGAGCATAGACATAAGCATGTAAATGAACTTGGCATAATAATAGACTTGATCATGAGCCTGTCCATAAGCATCAACATAAGCATACTAGCATGACATAAACATACGCATAAGAATAGACTTAATCATAAGCATGTACATAAACATAAGCATAACCATGTGGGGTAGGCAAGCTCCTGGGCTAAGGGCACTGGTCACACTCAATCACATGGAATTTGGTGAGCTCCCAGGCTATGGACACCAATCACACTCAACCACATAGATTTTGGTGAGCTCTCAGGCTATGGACACCAGTCACAGTCAACTATATAGATTTTAGTGAATTCCCTAGCTATGGACACTGGTCACACTCAACCGCATAGCTTTTGGTGAGCTCCCGAGATATGGACACTGATCACACTCAAGTGCATAGATTTTGGTGAGCTCCCGAGCTATGGACACTGGTCACACTCAAATGCATAGATTTTGGTGAGCTCCCAGGCTATGGACACTGGTCACACTCAGCCACATAGCTTTTGGTGAGTTCTCGGGCTATGGACACCGATCACACTCAATCGCATAGATTTTGGTGAGCTCCCGGGCTATGGACACTGGTCACACTCAACCACATAAATTTTGGTGAGCTCCCAGGCTATGGACATCGGTCACACTCAACCGCGTAGATTTTAGTGAGCTCCCCGAGCTTAGGTCACCGGTTCATAACTCAACCCATAACAAAATCCACAACATGCATGATCATTAATTATCATAAAATCCCTAGCATGCAAATCATTAATTATCATAAAATTCATATCATGCATAATCATTAAAACCTAGTTATCCATACTCATACAATGACCACGTTAGTGTTTTTTGTTAGGTACGTCCCATACATACATGCGTGCACTGGTTTCACACAAATTCCTTATCATAATTACAATAACATGGACATAAGCATAATCATGCGCTTACTCCTAACTTGATCACTACTTAAACATGGGCATAATCATAAATCTTGACCTAAGCACGTAAATTGATAATATAAGCTTAATCATAGACTTGTGCATCAACATATAGCATGAGCATTCATGGAAATTTAAACATGGGATAATCGCAAACCTAAACATAAGCATGCAAATTCATATCATGAGCTTAAGCATAGACTTGTGCATCAACATAGCATTAGCATACATAGGAACTAACATGGTGGTAAGGAAATAACATGATTAAGCTCCATAATACCGTGAATACAACTAACTTTTATTAAATCCAAAACATAGAAGTTATACAATCAATCTAGAGCAACAAGGAAAGTGTTGGTGCGGTTTGCACTAACGATTTAACCCAGGTTTTGATGAATGACAAATCAGGTTAAGTTAGCTTGTTGTTGTCTAACACTCTGATCGAGTGTGCAGGAAAAGTCCAGACAGGTCGACGGGCTGACCAGATGTCTGGCGAGAAGTCCAAGCGGGTCGACGGGCTGACCGGACGCTTGGCGAGAAGTCCAGCTAGGTCGACGGGCTGACTGGATAGCTGGCGAGAAGTCCAAGCGGGTCGACGGGCTGACCGGACGCTTGGCGAGAAGTCCAAGCGGGTCGACGGGCTGACCGGACGCTTGGCGAGAAGTCCAGACGGGTCGACGGGCAGACCGGACGTCTGGCAGGTAAGTCACTGGAGGGGAGTGACTGCGAGGACGCGTTCCCGGGAAGGGAACATTAGGCGTCGATCCGGCTTAGATCCATTTCGGATATCTAAGTCGAGATCGTGACTAGATTCCGGTCTCGGAAAGACGGAATCTAAGTCATACTTTGCTTATCTATAAAACTGTGCTAACAATCTTTGCTGCAGGGTACATTTGCCTCGGACTAACCTTTTCTTGCAGGAGAAGGACTTTCTGGAGAAGAGGGGTCCGGGCGCCCGGAGGGGATCCGGGCGCCCGGAGGTCCGGGCGCCCGGAAGGGATCCGGGCGCCCGGGAGGCAAGTTTTATCCCGATTGTGCGTCGCCACGTGGAGCTCACTGGTTGGACCTGCCACGTCTCACCAGGGCGCCTGGAAGGGATCCGGGGCACCCTGAGCTTCATATAAAAGAAGGGGCAAGGGTAGAGCTTCAACAAGAACTTAGAATCCAAGATCTGCTGCTTTGTGCTCTTACGACGCTACGAAAAACTCTCCGACTCAGTGCTGGTTTTGTTTTAATTCTATTGTCGGTATTTTATTTATCTGTCAATTCTTGTACTTAACTCTGTAATATTCGAATTGATAGTGATTGCCCAACGAAAGTGGTCAAGGACCACGGGCCTTCGAGTAGGAGTCGTCACAGGCTCCGAACGAAGTAAAAAACAACTGTGTTCATTTACTTTTCCGCTGCGTTTAAACTCTTATTTTTTTGAATCGATATTCACCCCCCCCTCTATCGAATCTAACGGTCCTACAAGTGGTATCAGAGCAGGTACCGCTCTGATTTGGTGCAACCACCAATCAGACAAAGAGGGGGTCTTTTTAAAGAAAAATTATATATTGTTCGTTTTTAAAATAAAACCTTACGCCTTTCGTTTTTTCCCTCCAAAACTGTTTTTGAAAAATACATCGTCATCTTTTCACTATTATATAGTATCGACAAAATATTACATTTTCAAAATTTTGAGATAATATTTTTTATTAATATTTTAATAATATTTTATTATTTTTTAAAAAAAAAAAAATTAGTAGTGAAATATTATTTTTTTCAACACTGCTAATCCAAGACCAAGTCTTGGGATTTTGTCTTTGTTTCATTGTGTGCAAGAAAAATGTCTTTTCAAGAAGGATGGAACCCCAATGAACCACCACCGTACGATGAAGATTTCAACTACTGGAGGCGAAGAATGGAATGCTTCTTAGGAAGCGTAGATATTGATTATATGCTAATATTGAAAAAACCTTCTCAGAACTCGGAGCTGAATAAAAACGTAAGTAAAATTATTTATAATATTTTACCTAACAATATTATATGCAGACTAGAAAAATACAAGAATGCATATGAGCTATGGACCCAGTTGATCAAGCTTCACGAGACGCCAATGGAGCTAGAAGATCAAGTTAAAGTCGAATCCGGACTCGAGTCAGATCCAACGGAGAAGCCTGCTGAATTAGGGGTTGCGCTCAAGGTTAGTAATAATTACCTAAACACCCTTGCTAGTAGTAGTTTAAAATATGTGCATGTTAATTTGGATATGTCTGAAAGTATATGTGAAAATAGTATACATGACAATACTTGCGAAAATACCCTTAGGATATTTTCTGATAAAATAAATATAATTAATTCAGAAAATATAGAAAATACCCCTAGGATATTTTCTGAGAAAATAAATATAATTACTTCAGAAAATACAGAAAATCTGAAAATAATTAATAAATCTAAAAATTCGAATTTAAACCTAAACAAATTTGAAAATTCGAACAAAAAGGATGACAAGGTCAATATTAATCTAGACATAATTAATAAATTATTTAATAATCTAGACAATATCAATCTGGAAAATTCTATCCAAACCCAAGATAATTTAATTAACAAAAAATTAAATTTTAATGATAAGACTTATTTAATAAATTCCACTAATTATATCAACTTAAAAGGTAAAGAAAATATAAGGATAAAATCAAACACTTTGATAAAATCAAAACGAAAGTTAACAAACTTAAAATTAAATGTAAAAGATAACATATTAAACAAAAATAATCTAGAAAATTTAAAATTAACAATTAATAAAAAGTTAAAAGATAAATCTTTAAAGAAATATAATTCAAACAATTTAATTAACTCAAAAATAAATAAAAACCTAAACTTTAAAAATAAGCTATTAAAGAAAGATAATTCAATTAACCCAATAAAATTGAAATTGAAATTGAAAGAAAATTTAAATGTTAAATATACTCTTTTAAAGAAAGATAATTTGACCAATTTAATTAATTCAAAATTAAAAACTTAAATTTAAATTACAAATTAAACAATAAAACTTAACTAAAACCAACTTTAATTATACAAGAAATCTTAAAAAGAAAAATCAATAATTTAAGGGGAGGCTCCAGAATAGCTGGCACCTCCAAAAATAACTTACCCGACAGGGTAACCCAAATAAACTAACCGAGCAGGGTAATTAGGATTAGTTAAAAAGGGACCCAGTTTAACTTGAATCACGGTACGGGTAAAGTTTTTGGATGATAGTACGTTAGGGAAGCTTGGGCATCGCATGTCTAGAAAGATATGGCTTCGATCTGGTGCATTTGGCCAAGTGGAACTGACCGAAGCTACCCTTAAACAGAACCTAACTAGTTAGACCAATGTTTAGTACTAAGCTCCATGGATAGGACTATTCGGAAAACCTCGAAAGGTTGGTTACTTCTAATGACGTCCAAGTGACTCGCCAAGCTTAGAAGTTTATCCGAAGAATGCCTATTTGTTGATACCAAAGCTAAACCTGAATCTAACACAAGTTAAATCAAACCCTATAATTAAATCTAATTCATCTCACAAAATTGTAGGATTCCCTGATTGAAAATATAGATCAGGTGAGATGACTAAGGACCTAAAAGAAATTAATTAAATTAAATTAAATTAAAATTAAATCAATTAAATTAAAATAACATTTTCTTTAATTTAAAAATTTATTTTAAAAATTAAATTAAATTTCTCTTTTACTTACAAATTTATTTTAAAAATTAAACTTAAATTATCTTAACCTAAAAATTATTTTAAAAACTCTTTTAAAAGTTCTTTTAAAACTTATTTTAAAAATTCTTTTAAAACCTTTAAAACTAATTTTAAAAATTATTTTAAAAAGTTCTTTTAAAACTTGTTTTAAAAATTCTTTTAAAACTAATTTTAAAACTTTTAAAACTTATTTTAAAAATTCTTTTAAAACTTATTTTAAAAATTATTTTAAAAATTCTTTTAAAACTTTTAAAACTAATTTTAAAACTTTTAAAACTTATTTTAAAAATTCTTTTAAAACTTATTTTAAAAATTCTTTTAAAAATTCTTTTAAAACTTTTAAAACTAATTCTAAAAATTATTTTAAAAGTTCTTTCAAAACTTATTTTAAAAAATTCTTTTAAAAATTCTTTTAAAACTTTTAAAACTAATTCTAAAAATTATTTTAAAAGTTCTTTTAAAACTTATTTTAAAAAATTCTTTTAAAAATTCTTTTAAAATTTTTAAAACTAATTTTAAAAATTAAAAAACCTTTAAAACTTATTTTAAAAAATTATTTTAAAAATTCTTTTAAAAAAACTTTTAAAACTTATTTTAAAAAATTATTTTAAAAACTTTTAAAACTTATTTTAACAATTATTTTAAAAATTCTTTTAAAAAAAAAAAAACTTTTAAAACTTATTTTGAAAATTATTTTAAAAATTCTTTTATAAACTTTTAAAACTTATTTTAAAAATTCTTTTAAAACCTTTAAAACTAATTTTAAAAAATTATTTTAAAAAAACTTTTAAAACTTATTTTAAAAATCATTTTAAAAATTATTTTAAAACTTTTAAAACTTTTAAAACTTATTTTAGAAATTCTTTTAAAAATTACTTTTAAAAACTTATTATTTTTTTAAAAAAAAAAAAAAAAACCCTTTTAAAAATTACTTTTAAAACTTTTAAAAATTCTTTTAAAAATTACTTTTAAAAAACTTTTAAAACTTATTTAAAAATCTATTTAAAAAAAAAATAACTTTTAAAACCTATTTTAAAAATTCTTTTAACAATTACTTTTAAAAACTTTTAAAAATTATTTTAAAAACTCTTTCAAAAAATAACTTTTAAAACTTATTTTAAAAATTCTTTTAAAAATTATTAAAACTTATTTTAGAAAACTCTTTTAAAAATAACTTTTCACTTTAATAATAATAATAATAATAATAATAATAATAAAAACTATTAAAAATTATGATTTAGACTTTAGGCATATTTTTAATATTAAACATTATTGTAACCTCAAACATTATTTTAACTTTAAAATTAAAGTTTAAAACTTAACATTAAAACTTTAAAGTTAATTTAGGTTTAAGACTTAAACATAATTTACAATTAAAATTAAACTTAAATTGCCTTCAAAAACTATTTTAAGAATAAACTTAAAACTAAATAACATTAAATAATTAAATTCAAAATTACATTGAAATATGTTGTTAACAAGTAATTAAAATTTGATTAACTTAAGATTATAAACTAAGTTAAATACTTAATAAGTGAATAATTGAAATAAGAACTCAAAAAATTAACTTACACCAAATAGTTAATTAATTCTTAATTTAACTCAATAAATCTTAATTTTAACTTTAATCAAAACACTAATTTCACTATAAATTAAATCATAAGTTATCCTTATTAACTATTAATTCAAATTGAACTTTAACTATGTTTAATAACTTTAAGAAATTGTACCTCAAATTACTACTAACTTTAAACTAAGTTAATCCAACTTAAAAGGAAGTAAATGAAAAAAAATCGAATTATAACTAATACTTTTATTAACCAATTCAATTAATTAATACAAAGGTTAACTTATTTTAAATAAATATTAAATTATTAAATCATGTAAAAATTAATCAATAAATTATTGATAATGGTTAACTGTTATTGAATTAATAAATTCTTTTCGTATTTAACCTTAAGCTAAAGCTTAAAAGTCTGAATCTAAAATTAATTATTCAAACTCAATTAAACAATTATGGGGGATAATAAAATAAGGAAGATTAATATATTAAAGGAGTATCAAATTCAGGGGAGGTTTATTTATCTCCTTAAGTGTTAGTTTTTTCTTTAAAAACTCTCTAGAAAATTCTACCTCAATTTAAAAAAAAAAAAATAAATTACTTTGAATATTTTCAGCAAATACTTTCAAAATTTTATGTCAAGTTCAGGGGGAGGGATTAATTAAAATTTTCCCTTTATTTAAAAATATTTTAAAATTTGTGTTTGAAAATTGTTTTCTTAAAAAATTTTCTTAAACCAATTTTTTTAAAAAAACTAAGCTGTTTTACTTTTTATTGAAAATTGATTAGATTTAACTTAGTTTTTGAAAATTGAATTTAAAACTCTAGTTCTTAAAATTTGATTTTACTTAAATTTGACATTTTTTATTTGAAAGTTAACTTTTACAAAAATTAGTTTTAAAAATTGCTTTGTTATTGAAAATTGTGGAAATTAGATTTCTTTCAAAACTTAAGTTTACAAACTAAGCTTCTCAAAATCATTTTCCTAATTTTGAAAATTGAATCTTTTACAAACTTAGTGTTGAAAAATAAATCTCAATCAGTTTTGAAAACTTAGTTTTGGAATTTTGATATTGAAAACTTATGTTTGAAAACTATAGTTTTTAACTTTGACCTTAAAAACTATACCTGAAAAATTAGCTATCTTTCAAACTTAGTTTTGGAATTTTGATCAGTTATGGTTCAAGACTTAGTTTTTTTTCAAAGATTTAAGAAATAAAAGCAAAACTTTGTCTGAAGCCTATGTCTATGCTTACTTAATCCATGCTTATTTTTGATGAATGCCAAAGGGGGAGAGTTAGGTGGTTAAGTTAGCTGAACCAAACTGAAAATACAAACTAACTTAAAAACCACATTAAATGCATGTTGTTTTATGCATATGTTTACACTAACTTAACCAGGTTGTCATTCCATCAAAAAAGGGGAGATTGTTGGTGCGGTTTGCACTAACGATTTAACCCAGGTTTTGATGAATGACAAATCAGGTTAAGTTAGCTTGTTGTTGTCTAACACTCTGATCGAGTGTGCAGGAAAAGTCCAGACAGGTCGACGGGCTGACCGGACGCTTGGCGAGAAGTCCAAGCGGGTCGACGGGCTGACCGGACGCTTGGCGAGAAGTCCAGCTAGGTCGACGGGCTGACCGGATAGCTGGCGAGAAGTCCAAGCGGGTCGACGGGCTGACCGGACACTTGGCGAGAAGTCCAAGCGGGTCGACGGGCTGACCGGATGCTTGGCGAGAAGTCCAGACGGGTCGACGGGCAGACCGGACGTCTGGCAGGTAAGTCACTGGAGGGGAGTGACTGCGAGGACGCGTTCCTGGGAAGGGAACATTAGGCGTCGATCCGGCTTAGATCCATTTCGGATATCTAAGTCGAGATCGTGACTAGATTCCGGTCTCGGAAAGACAGAATCTAAGTCATACTTTGCTTATCTATAAAACTGTGCTAACAATCTTTGCTGCAGGGTACATTTGCCTCGGACTAACCTTTTCTTGCAGGAGAAGGACTTTCTGGAGAAGAGGGGTCCGGGCGCCCGGAGGTCCGGGCGCCCGGGAGGCAAGTTTTATCCCGATTGTGCGTCGCCACGTGGAGCTCACTGGTTGGACCTGCCACGTCTCACCAGGGCGCCTGGAAGGGATCCGGGGCACCCTGAGCTTCATATAAAAGAAGGGGCAAGGGTAGAGCTTCAACAAGAACTTAGAATCCAAGATCTGCTGCTCTGTGCTCTTGCGACGCTACGAAAAGCTCTCCGACTCAGTGCTGGTTTTGTTTTAATTCTATTGTCGGTATTTTCTTTATCTGTCAATTCTTGTACTTAACTCTGTAATATTCGAATTGATTGACCACGGGCCTTCGAGTAGGAGTCGTCACAGGCTCCGAACGAAGTAAAAAACAACTGTGTTCATTTACTTTTTCGCTGCGTTTAAACTCTTATTTTTTCGAATCGATATTCACCCCCCCTCTATCGAATCTAACGGTCCTACAGAAAGTGCCACTTCTAACGGAAAGCTAATATAAGGATCTCAACATGATTGTTAGGGAAAGACATGATATCTAGCTTAACTTGCGTTCATCCCATTAATGAGTTAATAAGGCTCTGATTTCATAGCATTCAAAATGATGTACACTAAAATTTAATTGGAATATATCAAATGAACTAACTTATCAACATCATTATACAAGGAAAGGTCATCAAGGATATGTTTTATGACCTAACTTGTTAATTCCTGAGGATCCAAAACTATTATCACTTTGATGAATTGTTAAGGTTATTGATTTCCTAACATTTAACATGATACAAACTGAACTACACCATAGCATGTGATATCAAACAACTAGCATATCAACAACACCATTTCAATGGTCCCACTACATGGGACATGAAGACCCTCAAATATATTGATGTGCGTAGACTATATATGTTATTTTGTAGGGTTTAATGCACATCTTCTTACATTCATTGTCTATGATCTATGCTTTTGCACCCTGTATCATATTAATTTCAGCATAATTACTATCTTGAATTTAGAGATCTGCTCGGAGTCTATTTTCATTTTC
The DNA here is from genome assembly GCF_018446385.1 of Zingiber officinale. Taxonomy (NCBI): domain Eukaryota; kingdom Viridiplantae; phylum Streptophyta; class Magnoliopsida; order Zingiberales; family Zingiberaceae; genus Zingiber; species Zingiber officinale. The sequence continues at coordinate 36,749,652 of NC_055989.1, forward strand.
AGGAGCAGTTTTGGAGCGAAAAAGGATTCAAAGCACACAAAAGAAGACCATTTGAAGAAATACTAAGACCTAGTCATGCCCCAAGGCATGGCCATGTCTCCCTCATGGATGGACTTTGGGATGAAAAGAATGCCTTTCGGAGTAAAAACAAATGAAGAGTACACTCTGGAGCAACTGCGGAACAGAAAACAAGCAATAATGTCTAGCGACGTTGTCGTGTTCCTTGGAGTTTAAAGTTTACTCAAATTTCACCCACATGACCATGACTTGATGAGAAACACGGCCATGGGGTGTTTCAGGGCAAAATCACATGTACAAAAGGCACGGCCATGCCTTCAAGTATGAGTGTGCCAGATTTCAGACTACTACGCAGATGCAAAGTAAAATGGTCATAACCTTTTGGTCGATTGGAGTTATGAGTCATTCCAAGTGTCAAAGTGAAGATATCTTCGAGATCTACAACTGTTATTCAGACTTAACCATGATATTTCACACGAGTGTGCCCCTAACTATGCCTCAAACACATGGTCATATCCTAGGGTGTGCATCCAAGCAGCAACAAGCAAGGGTTGGCCATGCCTAGAGGCATGGTCGTGCCTCTTATTCCAACCCATTTTGAAGGAGGTCATGCCTTGAAGCATGCCAAGAGGAAACCCAAAAGGTGGTCATGCTTTGAGTCATGACCAAGGAAGCAATGAAGGTAAGAGGCCATGCCAAATGGCACGGCCAAGAAGAAGAGCCAGAGAAGAAATGGGCATGGTCGTGCCAAATGGCACGACCAAGAATTTACCCATGCCTTTTTCTAGAGTAGAATTGACCTTGCCCATGCCTTAGGCATGGTCATGCCTCTAGAAATGTAGGTTTTAAGATCAGGTCATGCAAAATGACATAGCCCAGAAGGGATAAACAGAGAAGACTCTGTTTTAACCGTGTTATTTGCCACGACTAGAAGCTAGAGAAAGCTTTGTCCATGCCAAATGGAACGGCTAGGTGCCCAAATCCATGTTTAGGCCATACCTAGAGGCACTTCATCCCCTTCCTAGGGGAGGAAGCAGGGTGGATGGGAGGAGACCATCTAGGTCAAATCCTTGCATTCGGAGTCGTCATCTAGACGATCTAAGGCCATTCTGCTACTCCATCCTCGTCGACATTCCAAGATCTACATCCAAGCACTTCACTCGATGTTAAAGGATAAGTTTCTACTCCCCTTCCTTAAGTTTTGGAAATTTCCATGTTTATGAGTGTTTGGATTGTATTTCTATCTGTTATGGAGTAGATCTTTACTGTTCTAGGACGTAGGTAGAAATTGTAATGTGTGGATGTTATAAACTCCATTGAATTGTTGATTCCTTAGTTTGATGAAGCTTGTAGGTACTTGCCATATTTGATGAAATGCTTGCATAGAGGCTTTCCCTTATGATCATGAATTTCTCTATCTAGATTGTATTTTTGTATGCATAGATATTATTCTAAGTAGATACATTGTTGTGTGTCTAAATTGGGACTATGCATGAACTTAAATTTTCATTGATCAGATGCATAAATTGTTGTCTCTTTTGAGTGTGCGTTCCAATATAGCAGCCTTAGGATACTTGTTTAAAGTTGAGTATCTAAGGTAACTATCCTTCTATATGGAATGTAACCTCCTAAGGGAAGATAATTCTATGTATGGATAAGTCTATCACTTGACCTAATGGGCTTCCCCTAGTCATATGCTACGCAAGTAACCTACGTAATCTAGAGACGTATATCCGGGGAAGACCTTGTGACAGGAGGTACTCTACTGAAAATCTAGACTCTCTAAATTACTTCTTCACTTGATGACATTCTTGGGTATTGGTAGGGGAAGTACTCCAATACACCGTCATGGGGTGGAATTTGGTAAATGTTTAGACTAGCCTACAAAAATACAAGTAGAGAACCAGGGATGGGACAATTCGTAGCACAACATCCAACATTACAATGAAACCTTCGACCTAGAACATCTTCTGAGTTAAGGATTTCCTCAATATTCTTTCTTTTACTTCTACATTTGATTGAAAATCACAAAACAACTTATTATCGATTTTTTCTAGTTAGATTCAAAGTATAGGACTAACTAGCATTTAATCTTGAATTCTCATGGCATCGACTTTTATAAATTTTATTACTTGATGACAACCGTGCGCTTGCGGTTAACATATCATATATTTATTTATTCCCCAGTATTTAAAGGACCCTAAAATATATTAAAATATCTTAAAATTATCTCTATACATTAACCATAAGTTCCTTAATTTTAGGGGTCATTCTATGCATCAACAAAATGAAGACACTACATGAAATATTATGACTACAAACAATGATCCGATTTCATGAATTATGAAGAATCCTAAAGTTCTCACCAGAAATTAAATGACATTAAATTCATAAATAATTCACCTAAATGTTCTCCATATAGTAATCATGAGTTCCCTAATTTTAAGGGCCATTGTGTGCATCAAAAAATTGAAGCAACTACATGAAATGTTATGACTACAAACAATGATTAGATTTCATGAAGTATGAAGAATCCTAACATTCTCACCAGCAATTAAATAACATTAAATTTAGATTTAATTCACCTAAATGTTCTCAATACAGTAACCATGAGTTCTCTAATTTTAAGGGTCATTGTATGCATCATAAGAATGAAGAAACTACATGAACTATTAAAACTATAAACATGGATCCAATTTCATGAAGTATAGAGAATCCTAAATGTTTTCACTAGTAATTAAATGAAATTAAATCATATTAATTCACTTAAAATATTCTCTTTACCTGTCCCTTAATTCTACAAATTATAAGGAGGATTTAAAGCAACTGGAAGGTGAAGAACATGCACAACTTGTAAAGCAAGAACATGATGGACAACCTTTAAAATTTTGTGAGGAAACTATCCTTTCAAGAAAACTAAAATCCTTCATCTATAAAAATCCTTTAGAGTTTGGGAAAAGAACCTAAAGCATGAGTATCATACTCCCAAAAATAGCCATGAATATCAACCTATGGTACCCGAAATCCACAAACTATAAAAACTAACTAGTGCATTAACAAGGTAGGGAGCATGCCTTTTTCTTTAGCTACTAACTCCTTCTTGTCTTCCCTTGGAGCTCTAGAACTAGTGGAGAACAATGGGGAGGGGGAGCTCCTTAGGGCTGGCAGCAACACATCAAGAGGTGAGACTTTTGAAGGTAAGGTTTTTAAATAAAAGAGGGAGCTTAGGACTTTGTCTCAATTTTCTAATTCCTATAAATTTTATCTAAAACCATATACTAAGTCTTTATCTATATCCATGATTATATAAATTAAATTCCTATAAATTTTATCTAAAACCTTATTCTAAGTCTTAATCTATATCCATGATTATATAAATTTCATACGCACACTAAGTCATCAAAATATATATATATATATATAATCCGTATGTGATAATATTGTAGTTCTTACTTATTATATACAATATATATTTTACATGTTATATATATACATGTTAAGTATATATGTTGATATATTAATTCTTATTTTTTATTTAATTTTTTGTATTCTATATAATTTATATTTTATTTCTACATTGATTAAATGAATAACCCATATAAAAATTTATACATTAAGTCTTTATAAATTTTTATACATATTTATATCCTATTATTTTCTTAATATAATTGATTAATCCAACTTCCATAATAAATCCTTAATTAAATCTAAACTACTCAAATATACCCTCTTAATTGAATAATTGGGGTCTCAAACACTACAGACAGTCTGGAGGACCAATCTGGTAAAAGATAATTTTTCCTGAAAGAAGTAGGTGAGGACGTGTTCCTCGAAGAGGGACCAATAGGAGTCAGTTCGATCTAGTGTTTCAGCGAAACTTAAAGTCAAGACTAGACATTCCAAAGGTTGTCAAAACTTATCATTCTTTACATATTATTACCTGAACTAACCTTATTTTTATAGGGAACTAGGGCGCTAAACACGCAGAAAATACAGCAAAAAACATCTAGTTCCTCTCCTAGAAGATCCATGCGAAAGGAAACCATATACTAAGTTTCTACATGATGTAGGGAGTTATACTTTTATTGCGTGACCTTCGCAATTCCGACAGTAACTTTTCTTTGGGTGTAGATGTCAGTGTGATCAAGTTGCCATGCCTCTACAGTTTCTACACGAGCACATCCTTCGTTCATCACACAAACTAAGCCTTCAGAGAAGAACCACCTTCTTTTGCTAGCAAGCAAGCATGGTTCGGCCAAGGTCATGAATTCACCCAAGAAGAAGAAAAGGAAGAAAGAGAGGATGAAGAATCTATATTTTCATCTCTTATAAAAAAAAAATCAATCCAAAAACCTATTTATTTTCATCCAATGAACACCAAGGGTATTTGTCTTTTTGTATTCCTCTTAATGGGTTTTGGATTATTATATTGGATTAACCATTAACCTAATAACCCAATAACCTAATCATCTCATGATTAACCTCTTTGTCTTTCTCTTAATAGTTTAGATTATTATATTAGATTAACCATTAACCTAATAACCCAATAACCTAATCATCTCATAATTGGATCTTAGAACTAATACTAACAATTTTACAGGAAGAAGAAGTTAGCAAAATGGTGGTATGGGCGCCTAGAGGGAGTCTGAGCACCTGGAGGGAGTCCGGGTGCTTGAAGGGAGTCTGGGAGCTCGAGAAGCCTTTCCTGAAGCGGCTAGGTGCCCTCGTGATCCAGGTGCCCGGAGTTGCTCCAGGCACCCGAACCGCCAAAAGATGATTGGTTCATTGAGCTGGAGCGCACTGACTGTGGGGCTATGTCACGGTCCAGATGGATGAGGGTGGTCCGGGTGCCTAGAGGTGGATAACTTTTGCTAGATCAAGTTTCGATGAGAGCATGCCACGTCAGCCCTATGGGGCGCCCGAGGGAGGTTTTAGGTGCCCGAAGTGGGTTGTAAAAGGAGCATTTGACCAGCACCTCAAAAACTGCAACACCCCACCCTCCTCACTACTGGTCTGTGAGGGTGGAGCGCTACTGGACTACTAACTTATCTTAACTAACCTTGTTCACATGTTGATAGTAATTTCTAAAACTCTCGGAGAACTCAAAACATACAATTAACTAGCAGCGGAAGACTACAATCACTCATCTAAACACATAAAATCATTCTATGAATAATATCATCAACATGGATGAACAATTCCAATAGTCTAAATACAACATAATCTTAATAAATTCTTATGCTAGGTCCCAAAGCTTCTATAGTCCAGGCATCACACTTCCATCCGCACCTCCTTGTCGCCTTCCTTTTGAAACGACCCGCCTTCTGGGCACTGGCTGTAAGGCCGATCGTCACAATAATGCTAAGCTATACTGTGCGGAAAGCTGGGCTAATTAAAATTTTACTCTACTAATGACGGATACAACTGATAAGAAAGGTCTAAAGACCTTCTTTGCTAGTGTACATATGCTAAGAAGGGGAAACTGAACATCCCAACTGAGCTAGGGACTAGAAACTAACTTCCCAACTACCTACCGGCCTACTGATCGATCTACAGATCGATCGAAGCTGGGGACGTTCTGTTCCCAACTGGATCGGTCGGCTGACCGATCCAGGTGTGGCTGGATCGATCGGTCAGACCGATCCAGGCACCCGAAACATCTGCAATCGCTACTGTATCGCGCTGGATCGGTCGGCTGACCGATCCAGGAGGATATAGTAGCATACTGTATCTATCTGGATCGGTCGGCTGACCGATCTAGTGGCACTGCCCAGGATCTGATCGGTCAGGAGACCGATCAGAGTTGTGATTTCGCCCGGGAACTCTGATTTCAGCACTTTGGCGTGCCAAAATCTCACACAACAGTTCTAAAATCAATGGAAATACATTCTAACAACTATTAACCAGCATTCTAACATGATTACTAACAAACTAAATGAATCTCCCCTGATTTAAACACTCTAAGGTTCAAAATTGCATAAAAGAAGAAATACTAAGACTTCTACTAGTTAAGCTTGCTAAAACCCCTGAGGATCTTTTATTCCAGTTCCTGCCACACACGCCATCCTTGCATTGCCCTCCAGCTTCCTTTGTTAATCCAACTTTCCTTTACCTTTATCTGCAGTATAAGGAAAAGTAGAATCTGTAAGCTTAAAGCTTAGTAAGAAACCATCTACCTCACAAAAACATGCAACGATGCAAATATGATTTTAAATCATGCTGTCTAAAACATATGCTGGATATACTGAATAAACTAGGCATGGCATGACATATAAGCATTCAATCATGGCATATCTAAAACTGAACATATAAACATGTATAACAACTGCACCTAAAGTTATCATGCATATTCACACGGAAAAACTAAGCTGGAGCATGATACTGACTGAAACTGAACTAAGCCAAAACTGATCTTAAACTATAATCACTGGATTAGATTTAGAGTTTAAAAGCTAATATCATAATAAGTGAAAATAGTAATCATGCTGCTGTTTGGGCCCGGCAACTGTACTTGCTATGCGCGCATCTCTAACTAGACCCGGGGTTGCAAATCCCGAATTTAGTAGAGCTACTAGGTTATCTAAACCTAGGGACCGACTATGGGAGCCCAGCCCAATGGATATCTAATCCACTACAGTGCCAACTGAAAAGTAAAATACTGAGTATAGCTAAACTGTTCTAAATAGCTGTTTCTAGGTTATCTGAACCTAGAACTAGGTTGTCTGAACCTAGAGGCGACTGTGGGAGTCCACCCATTGGACCGTAGTACCATATAAGCTAGGATAACTGATTTACTGATTTAGATGCTTCTAATGCATTCAACTGTGCTAATAAAAATACCTAGGTTGCATTTTTCTAAGCTAGTTATTTAATCGACCACCTAGTGTGCTTTAACTCCCCTCTCTATTAGGGAGATTACCTTTAGGCACCCAACAGCATCTAAACCTCCAACTGAAGGAGAAAAGACGTGTCCGGCCCATCTAAAGGTACTCACTAAATCCCTAAACCTGCGAGGAAGGTTAAATACACCCTATATGTCGAAAACATACGCATATAACTAAACTAATGCACAGAAAATCAAACGGTAGCTATTATACTGCAGGTGAGGGGTTTCTTACCTCCTGTTCGTAATTTCTTACGATTCTATTCGCTAGAATTCCGGTGGAGATGACCTTCACGACGATCCGCTCACGTCTTTGCGTTCCTCTCGCGGAGAAGAACCTCTTTCGTGTATGAGTCGTCGCCGGAAGATGTTCCGAGAGCCCTTGGGGCTTGGGCGCCGAGAGAGGAGGAAGAGGAAGGTGTCGGCGTGAGGCTTTGGAGAGGAAGGGTTTTGCCGAACCAATAAAAGAAATAACCCAAACCCCACTTAAACCTTCTATTTATATTAAGTGGTAATTCCGGCCCAACTCTAATATAAATTAAATCATCTCCCTTTCCTTTCAGCACGGCCCTGCTAGGTTCAACTGGTTCCCAAAATTATCCCTAAGCCATAGGTCTCGGGTTCGATTCCCGCCTAAGCTATTTTGCAGTTCTAATTATTTTTGTTGCTTCCGCTACTCGGAAAATTCCGGAAAAATATCTAAAAATTCCATAAAAATCATAGAATAATTCTAATGCAAGTTTGAGAATTTTCGGGCGTTACAATCCCCCATACCTTATAAAAAGTTCATCCTCGAACTTAGAACAATTCTGGGTACTTCTGTCTCATGCTAGCTTCTGTCTCCCAAGTTGCCTCTTCCGCTGTGTGACTGTGCCAAATGACTTTGACTAATGATACTTCCTTGTTCCATAATTTCTTAACTGCTCGGTCTATTATCTGAATAGGCCTACTATCATAGCTGAGGTCCTCGCGGATCTGTACCGACTAGGGCTCAATCACCTGGGTGGCATCTGGGGTATGCTTCTTCAGCATAGAGACATGAAATACGTTGTGGACAGCTGACATTTCCTGGGGTAGCTCTAGCTCATATGCTACCTTGCCCACTCTTCTGCTAATAAGATATGGTCCCACATATCTGGGACTAAGTTTGCCCTTTTTCCCAAAACGCATTACTCCCTTCATGGGAGCCACTTTGAGGAACACTGAATCCCCAACTGAAAACTCTAAGGGTCTGCGCCGCGTATCAGCATAGCTCTTCTGGCGGCTCTGAGCTGTCTCTATCCTCTGGCGGATCTGCTGTATGGCTGCTGTGGTATCTGCGACTAGATCTGTCTGAAGCTCTAGTTCCTTCTGTTCACCACTCTCATACCAGCAGATTGGAGATCTACACCTCCGCCCATAGAGAGCCTCGTAAGGTGTCATGCCGATAGTGGCCTGATAGCTGTTGTTGTATGCAAATTCTGCTAAGCTCAGATATTTGCACCAACTTCCCTTGAAGTCTAGGGCACACGCTCGGAGCATATCTTCGAGTACCTGGTTTACTCTCTCCGTCTGACCATCTGTCTGAGGATGGAATGCTGTGCTGAACTTTAACTTAGTGCCCAACGCTGACTGTACACACTCCCAGAAGTGTGATGTGAATCTGCTGTCTCTGTCTGAAATGATGGTTCGTGGGACTCCATGTAGTCTGACGATCTCCTAGAGATACAACTGAGCTAGCTTCTCTATGGAGTAGGATATCTTGATAGCTAAGAAGTGGGCTCATTTAGTCAGCCTGTTGACTATTACCCAGATGGCGTCAAAACCATTCGTGATTCTGGGCAGTCCCACTATGAAATCCATCGAGATATCCTCCCACTTCCACTCTGGAATCTGTATAGGCTGCAGAACTCCCCCTGGTCGCTGATGTTCTGCCTTGACCCTCTGGCAGGTGAGGCAGGTGCTAACATATCTGGCGATGTCTCGCTTCATCCCGGGCCACCAAAAATGTTTCTTCAGGTCTTGATACATTTTAGTGGAACCTGGATGCATCGCATAGGGAGTCTTGTGAGCCTCATCTAAAATCTATCTCCATAGCTCCTCCTGATCGGGAACACAGAGTCTGTCACCGAAATACAACACCCCGCTATCGGACACTCTGAATTCTCTACTTTCTGATTCTGCTAGCCCTTGCTTGATTTTCTGAATTCCAGGGTCCTGCTCCTGAGCTGACTGAATATCACCAAGCAAGGTAGACTCTAAGGTCATAGTAGAGAGCTGTCCAACGATGAGTTTGAGACCGAAATCTATGATCTCCCTCTGTAGGGGCGGTGACATGGCTGTAAGAGATAATAAGGTAGCACTGGATTTTCTGCTAAGTGCGTCGGCTATCTTATTGGCTTTCCCTGGATGGTAGAGGATGTCTATATCGTAGTCCTTGACCCGCTCAAGCCATCTGCGCTGTCGCATGTTCAGATCCTTCTGAGTGAAGAAGTACTTCAGACTCTGATGATCTGTATACACTCTGCACTGAGCTCCATATAAGTAATGTCTCCAAATTTTGAGAGTGAACACTACTGCTGCAAGCTCAAGGTCATGAGTAGGGTAGTTCTTCTCATAATCCTTGAGTTGTCTGGAGGCATAGGCGATCACCTTGCCGTTTTGCATCAATACTGCTCCTAGTCCCAACTTGGAGGCATCACTATAGATGTCAAAGCTGCTGGTGTTGTCTGGTAGAGCCAAAATGGGAGCACTGGTCAATCTCCTTTTTAGCTCGCTGAAGCTGTTCTCACAGTCCTCTGTCCACTGAAATTTCCTGTTCTTTCTGGTAAGAGCTGTCAGTGGGGAGGCTACCCTGGAGAAGTCCTCTACGAATTTTCTGTAATATCCTGCTAATCCCAGAAAGCTTCTGATTTCACTTGCGTTCCTCGGTCTTTTCCAGTTACTTACTGATTCTATTTTGCTGGGGTCTACCATGACACCATCCTTTGAGATGATGTGACCTAGGAAAGACACCTGATCAAGCCAGAATTCACATTTCGTGAACTTGGCATATAGCCGATTCCGCTGAAGTGTCTATAGTACTGTCTTCAGGTGCTCTGCATGTTCTTCCTGAGTTCCTGAGTAGATGAGAATGTCATCGATAAACACAATAACAAACTTATCTAAATACTCCCTGAATACTCTGTTCATGAGATCCATGAATGTAGCTGGAGCATTGGTCACGCCAAAGGGCATGACTACGAACTCATAGTGTCCGTATCTGGTTCTGAATGCTGTCTTGGGTATATCACCCTCCTTGACTCTGACTTGGTGATATCCTGATCGGAGGCAAATCTTAGAGAACACTGCTGCTCCCTTTAACTGGTCGAAGAGGTCATCTATTCTGGGAAGAGGATACCTGTTCTTGATTGTGACCTGATTCAGTGCTCTGTAGTCTATGCATAGCCGCATGCTTCCATCCTTCTTCTTCACGAACAGTACAGGCGCTCCCCATGGTGAGTGACTAGGGCGTATAAAGCCCTTGTCAAGCAGCTCCTGTAGTTGCTCCTGAAGTTCCTTCAGTTCTGCTGGAGCCATGCGATATGGCGCTTTGGAAATAGGATTGGTGCCGGGGAAGAGCTCTATCTCAAATTCAATCTCCCTGACTGGTGCTAGGCCTGGTAACTCCTCAGGGAAGATTACTGGGTAGTCACATACAACTCGGACCCCTGCTAGCTGTTGGTCCTTGTCCTGGCTGGTATTGACTACATGTGCTAAGTATCCCGTACATCCCGAATCCATCAACTTCCGTGCCTTCATAGCTGAGAGGAATTTTCTGGCTTTTCTCTTTGGTTCTCCGATGTACTCGAATTGTGCTTCTGCTTCGGGTTGGAATACGACTTTCTGTTTACGACACTCTATGGAAATACCGTATCTGATCAGGAAGTCCATTCCAAGGATGACGTCGTAGTCAGTCATTTACAGCAGGATCAGATCACAGAAGAGTTCCCTGTCTGCTATAATGACCGGCACTGCTCTGAGCCAGTGCGTGGATGCCATGATCTCTCCTGAAGGTAGTGCCGTCAAAAATTGACCACTGAGTACCTATGAGGGTATTTCTAATTTTTCGGAGAACACCTTGGCTATATATGAATGGGTTGCCCCAGTATCAAATAGAATAGTAGCACTATACTGAAAAATGCTAATCTGACCTGTGACCACTGTCGAGGCATTGGCTACGTCCTCTCTGGTGAGAGAGTAGATCCTCGCATTCGCCGTAGCTGGAGGGGCTTCTAATCTGCCCTGGCTGATAAGTGGACCTTCTAAAGTGGCCTGCATCTGATATAACTGAGCTGGCTGGCCTGCATACTGAATCTGCTGTGGCTGAGGAAGACCGGTCTTGTTCGGGCACTGCTTGGCCATGTGCCCTTCTTGTCCACATTCAAAGCATCCTCGTGTGCCCTTGCGACAAACCCCTGGGTGGAATTTCCCACAAGTAGCACACTTTGGATAACTGGGTCGCTTGCTAGATGGTCCTCCTTTTGGGTCACTCCCTGATTTGCGCTTGCTGTTGGAGTTCCCTTTCCAGTTAGAGCTGTGGCCTTGCTGTTTTTTAGTGTGAGAGTTTCCTTGGCCTTTGGACTCTGAGGAGACTTGCTTCTGCTGCTTTATGCTGTTCTAGTAATGCTTTGTGGTCAAGGCACTGCTCACTAACTCCTCTGTGGTTTGTGGCCTATGTATGCCACCAGCCACGTTCACTGCTATCTCTGGCCTCAACATCTTGAGCATCAACCGGATTCGTTCCTTCTCTATGCTGACTAGCTCTGGGCATAAACGAGCCAACCTGTTGTATTTCTTCACGGCTTTGTCAACTGAAAGGTTGCCCTGACGAAACTCAGTGAACTCGTCATAGTGGCGGTTTGTGACCCGTATGTGAAAGAACTCCTCGAAGAATTCTTTCTCAAAGTCAGCCCATGACATCTGGTTCACTGGGCGCTTCGTTCTGATCCTTTCTCACCACATACGTGCGTCTCCTGTCAGGCAGAAGGAGGTACACTTCACCTTCTCGTGTTCTGGCCAGTCCAGAAACTCCATCGTGCTCTCCAGTGTTTTGAACCAGGCTTGTGCATCCCATGGTTCACTAGAGCCTGAGAAGTTCTCTGGCTTGACTCGCTGCCACTGGATCAGATAGGCTTCCTTTCTTGGCTCAGCTGCTGGTGCTGTAGGCTGAGCTGGTGGAACCTCTAAGACTACCGGAGTCGTCAAATTTGGTTCCGGGGTGACTGTGGAGGTATTCTGCTGATTAGCCTTTAAGGTGGCTATTTCCTATTGATGTTCAGCTAGCTGCTGCTGTAACTGAGCCACTAATGCTGTAAGGTCTAGAGGAGGCACTGAATTGCCTGCCTCTTGCTGGGGCTCAGCAGCTAGTGCCCTTCTAGATGGGCGTCCTCGTGCCATTTCTAATGACATAGAGAACATAACATAACTAATGTAATCACAGTTATATAACTACTGATATCATGTTTAAAAACTATCACATACTAACAAGCAGTAGGCGTATAAACATGAACTGTAATAGCAAAACAAGGAGCATAAATTAAGTAGAGGTATTCTTACTTGGAAGCTGCAGGTACAATGCTGATGTGTGTGTAGGAAGTATGGAACACTGCTCTGATACCACTCTGTAACGACCCGCCTTCTGGGCACTGGCTGTAAGGCCGATCGTCACAATAATGCTAAGCTATACTGTGCGGAAAGCTGGGCTAATTAAAATTTTACTCTACTAATGACGGATACAACTGATAAGACAGGTCTAAAGACCTTCTTTGCTAGTGTACATATGCTAAGAAGGGGAAACTGAACATCCCAACTGAGCTAGGGACTAGAAACTAACTTCCTAACTACCTACCGGCCTGCTGATCGATCTACAGATCGATCGAAGCTGGGGACGTTCTGTTCCCAACTGGATCGGTCGGCTGACCGATCCAGGTGTGGCTGGATCGGTCGGTCAGACCGATCCAGGTATGTCTGGATCGGTCGACTGACCGATCCAGGCACCCGAAGCTCTCCTGCAATCGCTACTGTATCGCGCTGGATCGGTCGGCTGACCGATCCAGTGGCACTGCCCAGGCTCTGATCGGTCAGGAGACCGATCAGAGTTCTGATTTCGCCCGGGAACTCTGATTTCAGCACTTTGGCGTGCCAAAATCTCACACAACAGTTCTTAAATCAATGGAAATACATTCTAACAACTATTAACCAGCATTCTAACATGATTACTAACAAACTAAATGAATCTCCCCTGATTTAAACACTCTAAGGTTCAAAATTGCATAAAAGAAGAAATACTAAGACTTCTACTAGTTAAGCTTGCTAAAACCCCTGAGGATCTTTTATTCCAGTTCCTGCCACACACGCCATCCTTGCATTGCCCTCCAGCTTCCTATGTTAATCCAACTTTCCTTTACCTTTATCTGCAGTATAAGGAAAAGTAGAATCTGTAAGCTTAAAGCTTAGTAAGAAACCATCTACCTCACAAAAACATGCAACGATGCAAATATGATTTTAAATCATGCTGTTTAAAACATATGCTGGATATACTGAATAAACTAGGCATGGCATGGCATATAAGCATTCAATCATGGCATATCTAAAACTGAACATATAAACATGTATAACAACTGCACCTAAAGTTATCATGCATATTCACACGGAAAAACTAAGCTGGAGCATGATACTGACTGAAACTGAACTAAGCCAAAACTGATCTTAAACTATAATCACTGGATTAGATTTAGAGTTTAAAAGCTAATATCATAATAAGTGAAAATAGTAATCATGCTGCTGTTTGTGCCCGGCAACTGTACTTGCTATGCGCGCATCTCTAACTAGACCCGGGGTTGCAAATGCCGAATTTAGTAGAGCTACTAGGTTATCTAAACCTAGGGACCGACTATGGGAGCCCAGCCCAATGGATCTCTAATCCAGTACAGTGCCAACTGAAAAGTAAAATACTGAGTATAGCTAAACTGTTCTAAATAGCTGTTTCTAGGTTATCTGAACCTAGAGCTAGGTTGTCTGAACCTAGAGGCGACTGTGGGAGCCCACCCATTGGACCGTAGTCCCATATAAGCTAGGATAACTGATTTACTGATTTAGATGCTTCTAATGCATTCAACTGTGCTAATAAAAATACCTAGGTTGCATTTTTCTAAGCTAGTTATTTAATCGACCACCTAGTGTGCTTTAACTCCCCTCTCTATTAGGGAGACTACCTTTAGGCACCCAACAGCATCTAAACCTCCAACTGAAGGAGAAAAGACGTGTCCGGCCCATCTAAAGGTACTCACTAAATCCCTAAACCCGCGAGGAAGGTTAAATACACCCTATATGTCAAAAACATACGCATATAACTAAACTAATGCACAGAAAATCAAACGGTAGCTATTATACTGCAGGTGAGGGGTTTCTTACCTCCTGTTCGTAATTTCTTACGATTCTATTCGCTAGAATTCCGGTGGAGATGACCTTCTCGACGATCCGCTCACGTCTTTGCGTTCCTCTCGCGGAGAAGAACCTCTTTCGTGTTGGAGTCGTCGCCGGAAGATGTTCCGAGAGCCCTTGGGGCTTGGGCGCCGAGAGAGGAGGAAGAGGAAGGTGTCGGCGTGAGGCTTTGGAGAGGAAGGGTTTTGCCGAACCAATAAAAGAAATAACCCAAACCCCACTTAAACCTTCTATTTATATTAAGTGGTAATTCCGTCCCAACTCTAATATAAATTAAATCGTCTCCCTTTCCTTTCAGCACGGCCCTGCTGGGTTCAACTGGTTCCCAACATTATCCCTAAGCCATAGGTCTCGGGTTCGATTCCCGCCTAAGCTATTTTGCGGTTCTAATTATTTTTGTTGCTTCCGCTACTCGGAAAATTCCGGAAAAATATCTAAAAATTCCAGAAAAATCATAGAATAATTCTAATGCAAGTTTGAGAATTTTCGGGCGTTACACCTTTGCTATAACTTTTCCTTTCCTTTATCTGCCGTAAGAGGAAATGCAACTATAAGCAAAATTGCTTAGTAAACGCTATCTAACTCACAAAACTCGAATATGCATGTGAATAAAATAAATCTAAAACTGAATGCTTTAAAGGGAATACTACACATGCTCATCTAATAGCAAAAGAAACAAGACATGCTGAAATGCTAAACATGTAAAGCTTATTTCACTTGTTCAAAACTTATACTTTTATACTTCAGAACAATAAGTTTAACTGAACTGATACATAAGCTGAGCTAAATTGATGCTAGGCTAATGCTGAATCTGAACTGTATTCACGTAACTGATTTGTGAAGTCTTGAAAACTATTTTCATAATAATCAACTGTACTTGCTATGCGCGCATCCCTAACTAGACCCGAGGTAGCTAGTCCCGAATCTAGTAGGGTTACTAGGTTATCTAAACCTAGGGACGACTATGGGAGCCCAACCCAAGGACAACTAAGAGTCCAGCACAGTGCCACTGATAAAAGTAAAATACTAATTCATAAGCTGATTTATCTTAATTACTTCTTCTTTAAATGCCATGGCATTTTAACGAGCACCTTGTGTGGCAAAATCCCTAAAGTCTTGACTTTGGGATCTACTTAAGGCCTTGGCATTTTTCTTTCTTTTCTTTATATTTCTTATACTTGTTAATACCTCTAATAAAAGAATGCTTCTTTAAAAACTGAAATGTTTAAACAAATTCTAACTTTGAAATGCATAAACAAAAATCTGCATACTATGCTAATCAAAATTCTGCATACTATACTAATCAAGATTCTGTATTCTATACTACACTATTTCTTCATACTATGCAAACATAAATTCTGCACTATAATACTTAACCAAACTGCACTATAATCTTTTTTTTTTTAAACTGCACTATAAGTTCAACCAAAAATCTGCACTACAAGTTCCACCAAAAATTTGCACTATAAACTTAATTAAAGTCTGCACTATAAGCTTAATTAAAATCTGCACTATAAGCTTACATAAAAATCTACACTATAAGCTTAATTAAAATCTACACTATAGGCTTAATTAAAATCTGGACTATAAATTCCACCAAAAATCTGCACTATAAGCTTAATTAAAATCTGCACTATAAGCTTAATTAAAATCTGCAAATCTAATTAAGCTACTAAAGATTTAATTGGATCTTCCAATGCTAAACCATCAAAAATCTGAAAGTAAAGTTTCCATCCTTAATTTACGTCATCAACATTTGATCATCATCTTTTCTGAATCTAATATTCCCTTAAATTTATGCATTCTCTTCCCATAAATTAATCAATATGATATCTGTCTCATGCTCACTGCATAACAAAACAATTTACTCCTTTCCAAATCTAAATAAACTAAATTTAATTTCATGGCAGCAGCACCAATCAAACAATAAGGAATAAACTAAACCACATATTCAAATTAATTAAAACCTCTTCTCATCTTCTTTATGAAACTCACGTCAGGAAATCTTCAAAATCATCAATCTTTGCGGCATGCGTCAGAAATCAAGAACACATGAATCTGAAACTACTCTACTATAGGTGAGGAAGCACTTACCTTGCTTCTTGGACTCACAACCGAACAAGAAGGGCTTCTAGGACCTTGGCCGGTCGCCGGAGACGATGCCCTAACTCCCTTTTGTTTTCTGCCCGAGCTCCGCCGTCGCACGCAGAAGAGAAGGAGAGAATGGTTTAGGTCACGGGAAAACAGAGCATCAACTTATCCCTTTTTATAACTTAATATTTCTGTTAACTCCTTAAATAAATTTTTCTATTTTTTTTAAACAGATCCGTCCGCTTGGATTCTTGGTCCGCTGGATTCTGACCGGGTCAGAGATTATGGGTTCGATTCCTCAGTCACCCCTTTTATTCCCATTTATTTTCTGTTTCCTATTAACTATTACTTAAATAAATTTCATTCCCCTTTTTAATTGGCAACGCTCACTGGGACACTTGGTCTGCCGTGCTTTGCTAAATCTTGACCGGGTCGCGGGTTCGATTCCTCGGCTGAACCCTTTTACTCCTATTTATTAGCTATTTATTAACTACCTCTTAAATAAATTTTTCTCCTTCTTTAATCAGCAACGCCTGCTTGGGCACTTGGTCAGCCGTATTCGCTTAAGAGTTGGCTCGGCCGGAGGTCGTGGGTTCAAATCTCGGCTTGGACATTATTTTTGTCGAAACTTCTTTCGTTTAGTAAAAATAACAAACGAACTCCAAAAATTACATAAAAATACTCTAAAAATTTATAAAAATCTCTAGAATTTTTCTAAAGTATTTATAAATATTTTTAAATGCTATTAGGACTTGGAATAAGGAAATTTGGGTCGTTACAATCCCCCATACCTTATAAAAAGTTCGTCCTCAAACTTAGAATAATTCTGGATATTTCTGCCTCATGCTGTCCTCACGCTCCCAAGTAATTTCCTCGTGCTTCTAGTTCTGCCAGATGACCTTTACTAGTGGTACTTCTTTGTCCCTTAGTCTTCTTAACTTCTCGGTCCACTATCACTCATATCGCATAGTACCCATTAGTGGTCCTTGGAAGACCTGCTATAAAGTCCCTGGTGGTCGTAGGTGTATTAGTCACCCCAAATGGCATGACTACGAATTCGTAGTGTCCATATCTGGTTCTGAAAGCTGTTCTGGGTGTATCACTTCCTTTTACTTTCAACTGATGGTACCCAGAGCGCAGATCTATTATAGAGAACACTATTGCCCCCTTTAACTGATACACTATTGCCCCCTTTAATTGATCAAATAGATCATCTATTCTGGGAAGAGGGTACTTGTCCTTAACTGTTACTTTGCTCAGTGCTCAAAAACTTTTATCTCACTTTAGCATTTATAAACAAATATTTCTAAGGGTTTCTCTATGCTACAATTAATAAGGAAAAACATACTAATAAAAGAATTTAAATACTTTCATACTTGAAGATGGCAAGGTTGGTGCTGATGTGTGATGTTGGAGAATATGAACTGCTCTAATACCAACTTGTAACACCCCACCCTCACAACTGGTCTGTGAGGGCGGAGCGCTACTGGACTACTAACTTATCTTAACTAGGTAACGCCCACCCTTCCTGCTAGTAGGGTGGGGTTACTGTACGGGGAACATACATGCATATTATAATTTCTTTTCTAAAGCATTGGAAGTACTTATTTAAATATACTTGTATACCTCTAAGTGAATGAGGTCATGGAATCAATTTTTCTATCATAAACATGAGCAAGTGTAAAGTAATCATGCAAACCATTAACATAAGATAGACATGGTTCATATCATGCATGAATTAATATAAGTAAGTCTTTTCCTTAGCCGAGCTACTACCACACACATCTCTTGCCTCTCCTGCTGCTCCCTAAGTTCACCCATCCTTTGCCTTTATCTGCTGTACAAGAAAAGTAACTATAAGCACATAGGCTTAGTGAGATCCTTTCCAACTCACAAAAACCATATATCATAGCATAATCACATAAGCATATAGCATGGAAACATAATCATCTAAACATCATATCATGTAAAAGAGCATCCTAACATATCATATCATAAAGTAAAATAGCATCATATCATATCATGTCATAAAGAAACATCATGCTATATCATCTCATAAAATAAAGGAGCATCATATCATATCATATCATAAAGAAACATCATGCTATATCATCTCATAAAATAAAAGAGCATCATATCATATCATGTCGTAAAGAAACATCATACTGTATCATCTCATAAAATAAAAGAGCATCATATCATATCATATCATAAAGAAACATCATGCTATATCATCTCATAAAATAAAATAGCATCATATCATATCATAAAGAAACATCATATTGTATCATCTCATAAAATATAAGAGCATCATATCATATCATGTCATAAAGAAACATCATGCTATATCATCTCATAACATATCATATCATCACATATCATATCATAATTTATCATATCATATAAGTGTATGCAAGATGTCTTTCAAAAACATGCATCATGTCATGTGCAAGATGTCTTTTAAAGAAAACATATCATATGATACTTAAACATAATCTCAACATGAGGGCCCGGCTTGTACCACATACATATATAAATGCGCGCATCCTAAATAAATCCAAGGTAGCAAATCTTGAACCTACTAGGAACTAGGCCCATTTCATAGACCATCGACCTAGGGGCATGTAGGAGCCCATCCCTTTTACTAGACTCGTTCATAGACCGTCGGCCTAGAGGAGCTTATGGAGCCCACCCTTGGTACAAGCCATACAAAGTAAAATAACATGTCATAATACTTATCATTTAATGAAGAGTGCTCTTAGTCTCATTTAATAGGGAAGCAACTCTTAGGTCTTTACTTATCATATCATGAAGAGTGCTCTTAGTCCCAAAAAGGGAAGCATCTCTTAGGCCTTTACTTGTCATATCATAAAGAGTTCTCTTAGTCCCAACAAAAAGGGAAGCATCTCTTAGACCTTTACTTATCATATCATAAAGCATGCATACTTGAGCATATAGCCCATCATAAAAGTCATCATCATACATGATTCATAAGCATAAATAAGTAAGCAAGAAACATATCATAGGGAAACATAATCATGCATGGAAAACATTAACTAGAATCTCTTAATTCATATCATAGCATGTGGACATATAGTGAATCATAATTGGGTCCCTAACCCTAATTCCACATAGTGGCCGAAAACATGCAAGGGATTTCCCTAGGTTACAAGCAACATAAAAGCATATAACCCTAAACAAACTTCATAACACTTATCATAAGGACATCATAAGCATGTTTAGTTTAGGTTCTAAGCTTCCTTGGTCTTTTAATCCTATAATGGCTGAAACTTGCCAAGCATGGATCTAGGTTATAAGCAACATATAAGCATGTAAACCCTAAACCAATTTCATATCATATACCATAAGGAACATCATGAGCATATTTAGTTTAGGTTCTAAGCTTCCTAGGTCTTTTAACTTGTTGTGGCCGAAACTTGTTAGGCATGTTTCTAGGTTACAAGCAACATAAAAGCATGTAAACCCTAAACCAATTTCATATCATATACCATAAGGAACATCATGAGCATATTTAGTTTAGGTTCCAAGCTTCCTAGGTCTTTTAACTTGTTAGGCATGTTTCTAGGTTACAAACAACAAAAAAGCATGTAAACCCTAAACCAATTTCATATCATATACCATAAGGAACATCATGAGCATATTTAGTTTAGGTTCTAAACTTCCTAGGTCCTTTAATTGATTGTGGCCGAAACTTTAAGGAGCATGAAACTAAGTCTAAGCAACCTATAAGCATAAGGACACCAAACTAACTTCTTATCATATTATAAGGAAAAGCATAAGCATGTTAGATTTGGTTTCAAGCTTTCATAGGCCCTTGAATTCCATCATGGCCGAAACCCTAAGTGAAGGGCATCTTGGTTTTTAGGCAACATATAATTATAAGAACTTCATATCATATTATAAAGAAAAACCATGAGCATATTATCTAGGTTTTAACAACATGTGAGCATAAGAACTTCATATCATATCATAAAGAAAACCATGAGCATATTATCTAGGTCTTAACAACCTATAAGCATAAGAACTTCATATCATATCATAAAGAAAACCATCAGAATATTATCTAGGTTTTAACAACATATAAGCATAAGAACTTCATATCATATCATAAAGAAAACCATGAGCATATTAGATTTCGTCTTTCCCAAGCCTTTAATCTCACCATGGCCGAAACCCTAAGTGGAGGTGTCTAGGTTTTTTTTCCAACATATAAGCATAAGAACTTCATATCATATCATAAAGAAAACCATGAGAATATTATCTAGGTTTTAACAACTTATAAGCATAAGAGCTTCATATTATATCATAAAGAAAACCATGAGCATATTAGATTTGGTTTTAAGCTTTCCCAAGCCTTTAATCTCACCATGGCCGAAAACCTAAGTGGAGGTGTCTAGGTTTTTAACAACATATAAGCATAAGAACTTCATATCATATCATAAAGAAAAACCATGAGCACATTAGATTTGGTTTTAAGCTTTCCTAAGCCTTTAATCTTACCATGGCCGAAAGTTTCAAGAAGAACCTTAGGTTTTTATTTTATACAATCTAAACTCATGGAAGACATATGAACAACTTGTACCATAGGTGAGGGGATACTCACAACTTGTTGCTTAGTTAAGAGAAAGTACTCTTGTGATGAGGAAGAAGAAGCTTCTCTTCCTAGTTCTCCCTTTTTCTTCTCTTGCTTGTAAGGAGTAGAACTTGAGGTCTCCTTCTTGTGAATTAGTTTTCTTAGGGAGAAAACTTATCTTGGATTTGAAAATGGGAGAGGGAGGAGCTCTAGGTCTCGGTGGAGGAACAAGGAGAAAGAAGGAGGAGGAAGAAGAAGGAGGAAGAAGTAGCCAACATTTCTTTCCCTTCTCTTCTCTTATTCCTATTTATCCTTAATGAGGAAGTAAAAAGAAAGGAGAATGTCTCAATTCATCCCCTTGACTCCTCTATTCCCTCACTTTCTTCATTCCCACGAAAATGGTAAGAGGAAGAAGAAAAAGACAATTTGTCCTTTTGCTCGCTTCTTCTCTTAACCAAGAGGAAGAGGAGGAAAGCTACTCGATTTTCTCTTGCTCCCTTACTTAATCATACTCTTACCTTTAACTACAATTTCCATTCCTTGTTATTCATATATCATTCATAATTCTATTGGTTATCATACCCCAATTTAGCTTAATCTATTGTGAGAGGTTCAAGGTTCAAATCATAACTTCTCTTTCTTTTTATTTCTTTTTGGTTCTATTTCCATTTCCCTTTTATTCTAACCTAGAATACCCATATGTATAGCTTAAATAATTCGTGGGTGTTACAGTACCCCATACCTCATAGAAAGTTCATCCTTGAACTTAAAATAGCTCCGGATACTTTCGTTTCATATCGTCTTCTCGTTCCCAAGTGGCTTCTTCGAACCGTTGATTTTGCCACAAGACCTTTAATAAGGGTACCTCTTTGTTCCTTAGTCTTTTGACATCTTGATCTAATATCTAAACCGATTGGCTCTCATAACTTTGGTCCTCTTGCACTTGTACTGTCTATGGTTCGATCACTTGGTCCGTGCTTGGAATACATTTCTTTAGCATCGAAACGTGGAACACGTTGTGAATAGCTGACATCACCTGAGACAGCTCTATTTCGTAGGCTACCTTGCCAATTCTTTCCAGAACTTGATATGGTCCCACATAGTGCGGGCTTAGTTTTCCCCTCTTTCCGAACCTCATTACTCCTTTCATAGGAGCTACCTTGAGGAATACTGAGTCTCCGACACTGAATTCCAATGGCCTTCGTCTCTTATATGCGTAATTCTTCTGTCGACTCTGAGCAGTTTCTATTCTTTGGCGGATGTTCTATATAGCACAGGTGGTGTTGTCAATGAACTCTGTTTGAAATCCCATCTCCTTCTTTTCACCGCCTTCGTACCAACATATAGGGGATCTACATTTCCTCCCGTACAAAGCCTCGTAGGGCGCCATTCCAATAGTAGCTTGGTAACTATTGTTGTAGGCGAATTCTGCTAAGAATAAATATTGGCACCAGCTCCCTTTGAAGTCTAAGGCGCAAGCTCGTAACATGTCTTCTAGTACTTGGTTCACCCTTTCTGTTTGTCTGTCGGTTTGAGGGTGGAAGGCAGTACTGAACAATAGCTTTGTGCAAAGAGCCTTCTGAATACATTCTCAAAAATGTGAATTAAAGCGACCATCTCTGTCAGAAATGATGGTCTTAGGAATCCCATGTAATCTAATAATTTCCTTGACATATAATTGAGCTAGTTTCTCAATTGACACTACAAGAAAAATGTCATTCAATAACACTCAAACGACAATGGTTTTATACCAAACCGTTGTCTTTTTGCCTTTTAACAACGGTTTTATCAAAAAATGTTGTCTTTTAGTAATTTTTTTGGCCTATGACAATGGTTTTTAAAAACCGTTGTCTATTTATGTTTTTTTGGGGATACAACAACGATTTTTAAAGGGTACGACAACAATTTTTTAAAACTGTTGTCTATGTGCGCTTTTTTGGGATTACGACAACGGTTTTTAAAAACCGTTGTCTATTAAGTGTTGTTAAATGCAATTGTTTTTTCTTTCGCCACTTTTTCTCCTTCGTCATTTGTCTGTTTTACGCCTTGTTTTTTTCTGTCTCTTTCCCAAAACCCTACTCTTCACCGACACCTCCTCACCGTCCTCTTCGTCGCCTCCCTCCTCACCACCCTCTTCATTGCCTTCTTCGCCGCCTCCCTCCTCACCGCCCTCTTCAACTCCTCCCTCCTCACCACCCTCTTCGCTGCCTCCTTTCTCGCCGCCCTCTTCGTCGCCTCAACTTTCGGCCTCGCCACCTCCTCCTCGCGGCCTCTACTTTCAGCCATCTTCACTGCCTCCTCCTCCTCAAGCCTCGACCTTTCTCGTCCTCCTCCTCCTCCTACTCCTCGTCTTCCTCTTTCTCCTCTCTCTGGGTTTGATTCGCTTCGGAAATGGCGGCATCACTCCAGTCGGCAGTGTTCCTCTCAAATCGTATTGATCCGCACAGGCGTCTCTTTGCATCCCCTGCGAGATCTCTTCCAGGCTTTTTTTTGCCTCTTTTACGAATCAGATAACTATTACTGATTTGGGATCTGAAGATATGACGATTGTTCCTTTGGCACTCAGGAACGAAAGGAAGCATCTCTGGTAGAATTCCATGGGCTTTCATATTGTGGAGCATTTGCTCGGATTCTCTTTATGTTACATGGGTTTTCTTTTGGAGTTGAACTCCAAAGACAAAGCTTGGCATGCTGAGGACTTTCTCAGATTTCAGGTTTTTCTTGGGAGGTTTGCTTTGTGTTTATAATGGCATTTTCTGCATGGGAAAAGCTTGAAGAGGGGAGGTTTTATGCTTGCTGGTGTGTTGATTTTGTTGGGGTTGGGTTTTCGACAGAATTCTGTGCAACTCCAGTGTGCGTCTGAATGGGTGCTTGTGTGCTATAATCAGTTCTTTGATTTTAGTATTTATGGAGGTTGTTGAAGGTGGTGCTTGGAGGTGTTACGATGTTTCCAAATGATGGGGATTTCAATGTTGTTTCCCAAATGATGGAGAGATTTGAGAGTTCAAAGCTGATCTCAAATTTGAGCTTGGCATGCTGTGCTTTTTATCAACTATCAGAGCTGGTGATTTTTTTGGAGCTTGTGACTGGGTTTGAAGAGCTGAAGCTTTTGTGGAAGGGTGGTCCTTGTTAGAGTCAGCGTAGAAGAAATTGGTGGCGTAAAAGGACATTTTGGACCGATAAATGCTATGGCTTTCAACCCTGATTGGAGAAGGTTTGAATTCCTGCTCAGCTTTAACAGAATAATCAATTCTCATTGGCCTTCTGAATGATCTAAAATTCAAAATAAAATTTTTCCACTGAAGTTTAAATTGATTTCTCAAATTTTTGATTGGCGTGTCTGCATTTCATTTATCCTAGCCCGCTGTATGTATTCTTGTATTTTTTTTCCATATTTTGTTTTATTCACGAAATAGTACTCTAAACACTTGATTTTCGATGTATAGCTGATGAAATTGGGTTTATTGTATTCTTAGTGGCTATAGAAAATGAGTAATCTTTCAGTAATTAATTACAAAATTTGCATATTGTATTGTTGTTCTCTTTTTCCCCCCTTTGGTTAGCACCTTTGATTATTGACCCAATGGTAACAGCATTCTGGTCATTGATTGGGATCGATTGAGATGTACATTTTTGTTTCTGATTGAGCATCTAACCATGGACCAGTGCATTTGATAACCAAAGCACAAATGATTTTGTTAGTCTTTTTAATTGAAATATATAGGAAAAGTGGTGGTACATGTATAATTACATTCGGTTGGGATATTTTTTCCTTATAAATATTGATCATGTCTTAAGGTTAAAGAGATAGTACGCTGACTCTAATAGATGATTTATTGACTGGTGGAAGATTTCTTAAACTTAGAATGAAATTTTCTTAAACTTGTTAGATCCGATGGAAGGATCTCCGGTAGGCTCAGTGGAAGGAATTTGATCACAAATGCCGTTGCAGTTGAGTGTTGTTTCGTTCTTACTCGTCCTTGTAAATCGATACAATATGTCTCGTTATTTACTTACATTTCTGTCTCTTCTCTTGCATGGGTTAGACGAAGGCCGATACTCCTACAAGTTCCACCGACTCTAAACCTGGGTAAGTTTCTTCTCTTATGCAGTGCTGTTTCTTGACAATTGATTTTTTTTGGAAATTGCAAAGGATTTCTCATGTTGAGTTGTTATTTTCTAAATTCATTTGTGGATTGGAAGAGACGTAGGACAGGGAGTTGTTACTCATTATAATCATGGCCCAATCTGGAACATTGTGTTTATAATAGCATCCACTGTCTAGTGTTTCCATGTCCCTTTTCCTTGTTGAAACTTTTATCCAGCAGGGCGCTAGTATTTTCTAACTCATATAAACATTTATTTGTTGAAGCTTTTGCTATTGTCAGAATTCTTGTTGATAAAAATCAGTGGTATTTTGGTGCAAGTTACTCCAAGTATCTGTTGTCAGATTTATAAAGTGTTCTTATAATGTTGAAAGAAAAATTTATAATGTGGACGTAGGAAGTTTCAAAATATTTACTGAACTAGGGTGGAATCTGGAATTTAATTAAATGCATCATCATGTAGAGATGCTGATAAAGTGGACATGATTAGTCAGATCAGTAGAGCTTCTGGTGTGTACAATCGTTGTATGTCATATCTTAATTTGCCAACTTTATACTTATAAAATGTAAGATGGAGTATGCGCCAAAGGATGATATGTTTGCTTGTTTGTTGCTTTAGGCTTGTGAAGGGCATAAAGATACTGTTGCTTTACATTTGATTTCATCATGCCAGAAGTTTTTATTGTATGAACATGGAACATTAAAGTCCTTGAATGGCTAAGCACGCCAATGAATATTAAATTCTACAACAATTTTTGCAGTGTGATTGGTCCAATTATTTTTGGACACAACAAAAACAACTAATGATCAACTAATGCTCTTCACTCTTCAGTCCTTACTAAAATGATTAAGATATTCTAAAGTTAGATTTCAGCCTGATGAAGAATATTCTTTGTGACTGTACAATAGTGCAAGCAGAGCAATTAAATGTGCTAGTTGTTGTAAGATTTTTACTGAAAATGTGTGATCATACATATAGTTTGTCAGGAGTAGGTTTATTTGCTAAAATCACTCATTTTAAAATTTAACAACATTTAGGAAGTGCATTTCTCGGTGCTCTAGCATTATGTTTAGGCAAACTTATGGAATTAATTTCTATTTTTTTATCTAACAGAAGTGTTAAGTAATTATCTTTACAACCTTTTATTCTTGGACTTTCGTTTACAAAGCCGGTTAGCAATAAAGCTTATCAAGTGTTTAATTCTTTTAGTATTTATTTCTTGATTGACCATAAGTTATGATGTAGGTTATTGAGGATATGTCTATACAAGTCAATGTACCCGCTCTAGCAATGGAAGAGGTAAAAATATCTTTTGGAGTTGTCTTTTAGTTTATGGTAAAAACAGTTTCGAGTCACTGAAATACAATGGTTTTGCAGGTTGCTCCATTGGTCGTCTCAGATGCGGCTATGCTTTCCCCTGAGGAGATTTTTCATGGAAAATGAAACATCAAAGAAGAGGCAGAGTTAACAAAAGAAGAGAGGAAAAGGAGACGGGCCAACCAGAAAAGAAGATTTCACTACAACAAAAACCTTCATAGACATCGGTTTTCCACCAGTGTCTATTTGATTTTCGACCGATGTCTATGAAGCCGATGTTAAAAGTCTGCCATTTTAGACATCGGGTTAAAACCGGTGTAGTATCACTTAACGACACCGGTCTTCGAATCGGTTATTAACCGGTGTAGTATTACTTAACGACACCGTTTCATCAACGGTGTAAAACCGATGTAATATTGTATGTTAATAACACCAGTTTTGGCAGCGGTAAATGACCGATGTAATATTACTTTATAACACCGGTTTTACATCGGTGGAAAACCGATGTAATATGTATATTTTTTAACAGCACAGATTTGATTTTAAAACCGACAATAATAAAAAAAAATACACAAATATTCACAAATTGTACAAATATTCTTCATTCAATAATATCCATAAAATACACAAATATTTACAAATTATATAAATAATCTTCTTACAACAATATCCATAAAATACCCAAACATTCTTTTTACATCAAAAGCTAGCTAATAGATATCAAAATCAAGGTAGAACATTCTTTTAACACATCAAGGTAGAACCGCACTTCAAATGTAATCTAGCATGCATTCAGCCCACTCGAACCGCACTTCGTCAATTTCAACTCTGGAGTACTTGAGATTTGTAAACTGTAAAAACACATAAATCCACCATATGTCAAATAACTAAAACAAATGTGTACATGTATCAAATAAAATAGAATACTGAGTTTTTAAAATAGAATACCGACAGCATCATACAACAAATTACTAGGCATAATAATGGTTGAACAAAGAAATATGACTACACAACAAATCCAGTGAAGGAAGCATAGAAGAACAAAGCTACCTCTGATGAAGAGATCTACTATTTATTGTACTACCTCTGATGTCATCTTGGTATCCTGAATATCTTGCACTAAGCCCCCTATTTTCTGTGATTTCTGCTACCAACCAGAAGAACTTCATTGTGATTTCTAAGCCCCCTAGTTGCTATTGTTAGAACTTCTCGAGATGCAGAGAAGAAGATCATTGGATATCTTTTGTTTTATGTTTACATAGAATATATTTACAGATAAACTTTATAGTGGATTATCTTTTCATCTACTATAAAATCAATCATTAGATTACATCTTAAATGAATCATCTATACTAAGTCAACTTTATAATGAAATTCGGCCCCGTGGTAGTGTAAAAAACATGTAACGTGATATGTATTTTTAGCAGAATGTAGCATGGCTGTAATCACATGTCCATATTGCTGAGAAATGCTAACTGACAGTGTCCACTGTCCACTAACAAGTAACTTAGCTAATATCTTCAAGGAAATATATTCACATGTTAAAGCAATTTTCAAGGCTGTAAATGAACAGAATGTTTGTGAACAAGCTAGATACTCAGCCTGACAAGTGTTCATTTGTGTTCATTCAGCATGAAAAAAAAACATATATAAAATAAACAAGCTTAAATGCTTGAACATTTGTTGTAAGTTCAATAACATAAATGGGCATGCTTTAAAGCTAGTAGTCTGGCTTTCTCTAAGGTTTGTTTATGATCCTTTTTCTTTAGTTTTGCTATTTAAATGTATGTAGAATATAATACATTTATATATTTCTGATAGTATTTGTGTATGTTGTTATTTTAAAGTTTAAATTATCTAGAAAATGTGAAAATTGAGTAATTGATACAAGTCTCAGTTATTGGATCAAGTAAAATGTTTTCTCTAGTTGCTCTCAGTAACATCTTGGGGTTGGTTCGACAATACACTAGTTTGTTTTCTAATAAACAAGCTTGAACATCGGTGTAGCTCATTTACAACCCTAGCAATTTCAATTGTAATTGTAATTTGTGAATATTGCTTTGACAACTAGGAAATATTGATATGATCAGCTCACCAGTGAAGTATGCAAATGTGAAAATTTTGAAATTAGCTTCCTAATTACCGATAGTCTTTTTTGACAACCTGCAGCTTTATCAATGATATTCTATGTACTTCATGCATGAAGAGAAGTTTCATTAAGAAACAAAAATAAAGTATCCGCACAGTTGTCATCAAACATTTCTAAAGCTTACCAATCCATGTATATGTTGCCAAGGCTTGACAATGCTTGTGGATGGTTAGGTTGTAAAGCAAAGGATGACTTGGGAAAAATTATTAAAATGAAGTTATTCAACAAGGAAAAAAACTTAAGAGAATAAAAATATCCAAATTAAAAAGTCACCCTATAATGTCCAGCGTCTTTGAGAGCATTCCCCTTTTAATGTGCAAGAAAGTCGATCATTAACTAACCTGGCTCACCATCAAGAAGGATACCACATTTTGACATATTAGACCATTATCAACTTACCAGATTATTGTAAGCTTCAATAAAGGTAGAATCACAGTTGATAGCTTGCTTGTAATGCAGAATTGCCATGTCAAGTTGACTTTGTTCATAATAGATGCCAACAAGGTTTCCTGCGTCCAGATATCCCCAATGCATAGTTGACATAATAAACTCTCTTCAGAGCATAGTTTGCAGCAAAGTTATCCACAAAATCAAAAAGAGATTAACAGTCCAATGACAAATGATAATCAAAGTGAAGAAATAAACAAGTAGATAATAGGTTCCATTATCTTGAGAGTAATATGAATGCAGGTAAAGCAGACCTTGGTGCTCTAGTCCTCCATATGCATAATAGGTCTCCCAAGAGCACACCAAATACTCAAGATTTGGCTGCACATCTTAGAAAATAACTAGGTAGAAAACAAGCCAGATTCGATACAGCGAGGCTTTTAGTGATTGTATTGAAGATTCAAAGCTTTTTACCTGTGAGAGTCCTGCAGGCATCCATCCATTTTTCCTTTTTAAATTTACCATCCCAATCAATAAAGAACCCAAGCATAGATGCTATCATCCAATCACACAGATAATACACAATCAAAAAAATATCTGCTTGTTTCCTCCACTCCTCCAGCACATAAGGGACACGAAAAATCCAAAAAGTCCATGCTTCCTCAAGTTTGACATTATGTTCAGCTTATCTCTAAGTATTAACCATACTAGAATTTTAACTTTAACTAGCGCAAAAGAGCTCCACAAGAGCACTGTGCCAAGGCAGATCCGCTCTTTAACTTCCAAAGCATGCCAACTGAGAAGTTGCCATTACTATACTGATCTCCAGAATCTTACAGCTGATTAGTGACTTAAGTCTCCATTACATCTCCTTTTCCATCAAACATGTACCACAGTTAACTAATAATTCAGCATAGCAATATAATGAAAATTTCACTCTGCTTTCTCGGGGAGAAAAGTTCCGTGCATCTTGAACTTTAAATCAAGCAAAAAAAAAAAACCATGCATTTTGAACTAAAATGTAATGAGAAGAGGCAATGCATCTTGAAGACTAATATTTTGCAGGGTTACTAACATGTCATTTACAAACAGGTAAGATGGATTAAAATAGGAAATTATCAAGAAAGTGGAACTCCATTATCAAGAAAGTAGATAATAGGTTCCATTATCACAAGTAGATAATAAGTAACTTATTTGTAGAAAGTGGTAGAACAAATAATGAAGTGTGCAAAATTGATTTATTGATAGAAAGCTTACCAGCCCAAAATGGTGGAACTCCACACAGTAAGATATAGAGTATAACTCCAGCACTCCATATATCAATTTCTGGTCCATAATTCCGTTTTAAAACTTCTGGAGCCATGTAATTAGAAAGAAGACACTTCATCAAAGGGGAAAAAAATCAGCAAGCAGTAGAAGATGAGGATGATTTGGACCTGCGAAGTTCTTCTTGGCGATAAACAACATGCATTACCAATGAATGAGTTTTAAGCATCTGAAAGTTATTTATTCCCTCTTTAACTTGTTAAATAGATATTAGATCAAAGTGCAAGTTGTTTGAATAAATTAACATTTGCGGACTTACCATCAGCCTCAACCATAGGATGATAAGGTGTTTTAGGTTCAGTTATTTTCTGCCTCACTGGTTTATTGGCTTCAATTTCATACAAGTTGTCTTCATTCCATCTCACTTGAGGCCTACTAAAAGATATACATAATATGCAACTCTTAAGGTTTATATTATCCAACATGGAGAAATACATAAGTCAGTTTCAGGGAAAAAAAAAAGTGACACCTAACCATTTTTTTTAAAAAAAAAAATCTGCAGAATTTCTAAATTCTGAATCTAGTCATATGTAAAATCAATTTTTCTATGAAGTTCACAAACTTCTAGAGGTAAATTGGAACATACTAGTAACACAGAAATGAAGCATATTATAATTCAATTATAATCAATTTAAATATGTTTGATGGTGTTAGTCAATAGTTCCCCCGAATTATTTGATCTAGGACAACACCAACTTGTGCCACTATGGTAAATGCCAACATCCTCCGCATCTACACATCTGACCTTGTCAGAACTATCTTTAACTCAGAGCAAACAATATGAAGGCACATAATAGTGAAGACCTTGTCAGAACTATTCTAAATGACCTTGACAATTGAAGTGATTTATAAAATACTACAGTCAACTCAAAAATCTAAAGTCAACCAATGTGAGTAACTATCCCAATGTCTTATCTTAATTGGAAGAGATCGCCGATTACATCATGAACCACAAACCAAACTCAAACTATTGCAGCACGCAAAGCTAGTTGGCAAATTAACAAATTCTGATGAGAATATAACTTGGCCAATTGTAAATGCTAGTTGCTTCTGTAAAAAAAATTACAGATGGCTCAGTATTACAATCAGTACTGAAAATAGCAACATCATGTTCATGCATTTGTGTTAATATTACTAGTGTTTCTATTACCAATCGTTCATTATTTGAGGTATTATGTCTTGCAACAAAATATTATTGCTTATGTAGATCTCTGAAATGTGTCAAAACAATCTGAATTGCTTGTCAGACACACAATAAGGACTTAGTGGAGCAATTTCTTTCCCACTAGTAAAGATGCAAGGCTTTGTTAGTACTGCAACTTTAGCTAACCTCAGAAAAGCTTAGGAAAGCTGAGTTGACCTCATAACTGCATATCTTAAATTTCTAATGCCATCGTGGAAAGAATTCGGTCAAACCAATCTAGCCAGAAAAGTGATGCTTCATTACTACTGGTCATACCAATATCTAATTGTGAGTATTTACCTGGTCACCAAGTATGTATCTCCAAATAAGACTTGGAAATTCACATATCATCCATTTCTTCATTAGTTTATCAATAAGTTGGGAGTACGTGATGTTGCCAGACCATGCCAAAGGAAAAAAAATGCCATACAACTTATATGGCAGCATAACAATTCAACTCAATCAAAACAATATTTAAATTATGACATACCAAATTTTAGGGCATATACTGAATGTATCTGCCTTTGAAGAAACTTCTTCACCTACTTCAAGCAACCAATTCCTTGTTCAGTCTGCTTAACCACAGCATTTGCAAGGAGACTCTGCTCGAGTTTGGATGAGACAATTCCTAAATGGTCGACTATTGCCACAACTGCTTCACATATGTAGCTCTTTGTCCCCTCCAAAATCCTAATTTTACGCTAATGCACATCAACCTCCCGAAATTGTTTGTTGATGCAGGGAAAAGAAAAGAAAAGAAACAAAAGGAAAGGAAGAAGAAATTAACAGCTCACATCTTATTCTGCTGGGCTGAGGAAAATGCATGCTCACAATGTTCTGCCGCATGGTGAAGCGAGACCGCAGGTCTTTCAGCTCCTGCAATGAGATATTAGTAGCAGAAACAATTAATTTAGCAGGAAAAAAAAATAGAGATGTTGTAAGACCAGCAAAGCATTGTGGAAGCCCTCCTCCTCTCTCCCATTCTCTTCATACTGTGTGGATGGAGATTTAGGCAATGGCATTACGGAGCTGGCTGTTGCTCTGGAGTGCTCCACGTCTTTTCCTTCCTCCATAGATGTGCACAGAAGTGGAAGAAGAGTGGCTGCGTGGGGAACTAAGGATTGAGTGCTTTGAGAGTCGAGGGAGGCACGAGATGGAGGACGAGAAGAAGACAAAAATTGTAGAATCCCGTGAGTACTCCGCTCTTCCTGGCAGCGGAGTGACCGGAGTCAACCGCACGTTGACTACTCTTCTTACAGTAGGCGATCGCCCCTTGGATCGAGGTCTCCGCATCATAGCTCGTGCTGCTGCTCCGGCTCAGCATGGACTTACCGCCGCTGAACTCGCTGGAGAAGGACGACGACTTGGAAGAAGCGGCGGAGGACTTGCTCAAGCTCTCGTCTTCCGCCATGTTTGGATTTTGATGGCGTCTCGAGGTTTTTGGGCCTTCCAATTTGTCATTTGTGGTCGAGATCTGTGGAACAGGGATTTGAAATAAGATCTAGAAGCTTTGACTTTGAGGCTGAGAGTGGCCTCCTTAAGCTTCTTGGCCCATGATTTCTTGGGGTTGAGCTCGGCGAAGCTGTCTTGGAAGTAGTCTTCTTCCTCGGGATATAGCTCACCGCCACTGTGAAGGCTGGCAAGGACCCAAGGACATTTGCTGTGGAAGCTCACACTCTTCACCCGGTTGCTCTTCGTCTCAAATTTGGTTAGCTTATCTGTCAGATCAAAAACATTGCAGACAAACGCAAATCAAAATGGAGGAAGAGGCGGTGTACACCGGAAAACAGATCTAGGGCTCGAATCTGAAGCCGGATCTATAGAAGCTTCTTCTGACCAAGAATTTAAGAACTGGATCTCGAGACTAGATCGCTGCTGAGGGGGATCTGGAGGGGAGACGAAAAAATTGAAGGGGTAGCCCGACGACCGGAGACGGACACAGAGACGGAGAGAGGAAGCAAGGACGTAGTGTGTTGATCCTAATCGGGAGAGGAAGGGGCATCGATCTATGAAGGGGAAGAGGGAGATGAGGTTGAGAGAGATAGTCGGAGGTTTAGGTTTAGGTTTATGCTGAGAGAGATGGTCGGAGGAAGGGGTGCGATATAGGTTTAGGTTTGGAGGGAACTTCACGGTGTTACAAATTTTGGCTGGTGGGAATATTAAAATATTTTATTTTGGTTCATTAACACCGAGTTTTAAAAACCGCTGTTAAAATCGGTGTCTATTAACGAAAAAAAGGCGCTCATAGACATCGCCTAAAAAACTGATGTCTATGAGCGAAAATCTGCACTCATAGACACCGGTTTTTGGAAAAACTGGTGTAAAATACTCAAAGACATCGGTTTTTGCTTAAAACTGTTGTTGTTCCACCGATGTCTATGAGGGTTTTTGTTGTAGTGTTTCGAAGATTGAAAGGTATCCTTTATTCGCTTATATTTATGGTTCTGCTTATTTTCATGCTTGTCTACAATCTGTGCATAATGGTCAAAAAAATTAGTGGCGAACTTGTGACAGACATGATCCACCACTTAGAATTACATAGTTCTTGTGCACAGGATTGTATAATTTCATTCTGCTCTTTTTAGGTGTCCTCAAGAGTATTGGGAAGAATGCCGACAACCTAAAAAAATGAAGAGACTTTAACAAATTAAGGAGCACTAGGAGCTAAAATCCCTCCTCTTCACCGATATCTAAGTAGAAAATCTTGTGTTATATTGTTCTACCTTTGTTTTAATAGTGTTATCATTTTGTTGGTTGCTTATGAAATTTTGTTGGTTGCTTATGAAATTTCTTCAGAATGTTATAAATATTATTTTTGAATGTTAGAAAATTGTATATTAAATTTTATTTTGAAATTTAGTATTTTGAATGATTTATAATATTGGAAA
Source organism: Zingiber officinale (assembly GCF_018446385.1). Taxonomy (NCBI): domain Eukaryota; kingdom Viridiplantae; phylum Streptophyta; class Magnoliopsida; order Zingiberales; family Zingiberaceae; genus Zingiber; species Zingiber officinale. The sequence continues at coordinate 36,784,059 of NC_055989.1, forward strand.
ATTGTGTATTAATTTTTTTATATTTTTTTTCTAAAAAAGAAAACGGTTTTTCACCGTTGTCGTAGATAGTTTAAAATTGTTGTTGAAGACCCTGTTATTAAAGGTAGATGCTCAAAGACAATGGTGAAAAACTGTTGTCTTTGAAGGAAAAGACAACAGTTTTTCACCGTTGTAAAAAATGTTGTCTTTGCCTTCAAAGACAACGGTTAAAAACTGTTGTCTTTGGCCACCCCTTTTAACAACACGACCTTTAACAACAGTTCAAAATGGCCTACGACAACGGTGAAAAACCGTTGTTGTTTGACTTTTTTCTTGTAGTGTGAATAAGTCATCTTGATTGCTAGGAAATGGGCAGATTTGGTTAATCTGTCCACGATTACCCATATAGCGTCATAGCCGTTCATTGTCTTAGGTAATCCTGAAATAAAGTCCATAGAGATATCTTCCCATTTCCATTCTGGAATTTGGATTGGCTGCAGTAATCCTCCAGGCCTCTGGTGTTCTACTTTAACCCTCAGGCAGGTCAGGCAGGTACCGACGTACTGAGCCACGCCTCTTTTCATGCCGGACCACCAGAATTTCTTTTTCAGGTGTTGGTACATT